>NC_143019.1:137060791-137350791 GCF_055824585.1 Amblyomma mixtum | reverse complement strand
CTTGGATTCCGCGTGCACCGGAGCTTTGATCAGCATTTCCTAGGCATGACAGTCGCACGAAACTACGTTGTAAATGAACGCCACTCTGGATGGGCAGCTGCGCTGGTTAGCGCCGATCAAAAAACTGGAGCACCGACAAAGACTGGTTGCGGGTCGGGTCCCCCTTTAATCCAGAATCTAAGCTCGAACAGTGGACAGTGACAACGGCGCTTGTGCAAAACCGGACAGCCACAAGCGATTGAAGAACATTCATGCTCAGGAGATTGGTGACCTGCTCATTTGGTACCACGCCCGCGGTACATGAGCACACAACCTCTGAGAAAAGGCACAATCCTATCTTGTGGGAGTCCTCTCACACAACATATACACACGGCCAGATTTTGAAAGCCTTGTTACTTAATTTGAGCAATCGTTTCTTTATACGAAGATGGCTGCAGCTTGTCACAATGACCATTGATAATAAGGCAGCAAACTGGGCTGCAGCTGGTTGTCGTTCATTTTTGCATCCTTTCATTCAACATTTAAGCAAGCTTTGGTGGCCGCCCTGTTTTTTTTTTTTTCGACATACATTCCACCCAAAAAGTTTGCAGGTAACCCCCAAGATTGAAATCTGAAGCACTGCGCAAAGGGCACGCACATAACGAAGCTCGAGAATCAAGGGTTCTTCGCACATACACTGTCCACAGTCATACAAGGAACTCTGCAGACTTGCCGCAACAGTTGAATGTCCGGGTAACCGATCTTTTTCCTGTGAATGTGTTTGAGCCACGTGTGGGTGTCCGGTTTCACAGAAGGGCTGCTGCCACTAACCACTGTCCGGGCTTCGATTCCAGAATCGAGGGAAACTCTCGACGTAACCAATCTTGGTCGTCGTGCCTGTTTCTTGACTTTGCTCAAAGAGTGATGACCAACGTGGTTGCCCATCTGTAGTGGCATTCGTTTACCATCCACTTACCTGTGGCTATCGCATCCTGCGGCTGCCAGGCAGATCTTGAATGCACCAGGATTCCATGCAGTGATCTGAATGTGACATGCAATGACAGCACGCTTGCGGAGCAGAAATTATTCTGCTGCGTGCACCCCAAGCAAGGTGGCTGTGCACAGCACCTACACTGCATGGCAAATCCCAATAGGCAAGAGTGGTCTGCAGTGCAATCTAATCCCCCGAAATTGTGGAAAGTGCTGACAGATAACAGCCATGAAAGAGAAGCTTGACACTTGAAGCGCAAACACAGATTGGTATATCTGCGATGTTTTTGCAACTTGGCTCCAAAGGTTTCGTTAATTCCAAAACCACCTGGCCCATGGACGCCTGAACAAGGGCCAGCAGCCAACAATCAATGAGTGGGATCACAGGTGAAGCCACAATCCAATTCTGTGCTGGGAACCCCTCGCCACTGCCATGCAAAGCTTTTGTTGGAACGTTTAGAGCCCATTGGGGGTGGGTTTGGCATGCACTGCTTACCGGAGCTCCTCTCACCATCAAGGTGTCCTTGCACCTTCAAGGAGCAACTGTGGGGATGCATAACCAGCTGCACAGCATGGTCCAGAAAAAAACAGCCCGTGGACCTACTTTTACACAAATGCTGTACTCAGTGCAAACTTGGTCATTCTGCCACGCAAGGCTATTTTCAGTGTGAAAGCACTTCTAGCCGCACTCCCTCGGTTTTCGGTGGGGTGCGTCTGTACGTGTGTGAAGTCGGTGGCATCCATGTACAAATTGAGGCAATTATGGCAGGGGAAAGTGCAGACTTGACTTTGAGAAAAGGACAGGTGCATAACTGGCTCCCTGTGTCAGTGTATGTGGCTGCGGTGTCCACCTGCAGCGAACTGCTCTCTCACCTGGGCGGCCTTGGAGTTGCGCCTGAGGAAGTGCAGGGGCAGGGGCCGGCCCAGGGACCAGTCGAGCACGCGCAGGATCTGCTGCTCCATGCGCAGCACCTCCCGCCCCTGGTACGCCCCGTCCGTCACGTACACCACGTCCCCCAGCGTGGGGGCCATCATCTCCTCGTACTTGCTGGCCGTGAAGAGGGCCGCCACCCCCACCAGCTGCAGCTTGGACCGGCTCACACACTGCTCCTGCACACGCACACGGACACAACACAAGCGTCTCAGCCGCACCACGTGAAACAAGTACGCTCGCCACAGCTGCACAGGAGACGGTCCGTTGGAGAGGCACGGGAGATGCCTGTGCCCTGCAGTGGGCACAGTCCGACTCGTGATGAAAACAACTCCCAGTTCATTTAGGCAAGACCGTATTTACTCGCATAATGATCGCACTCGCGTAATGATCACACCCCTGAATTTTGTTGGCAAAATTGAATTTTTTTTCATTCCTCGCGCAATGATCGCACCCCGAACTTGCCGCTGCAATTTGTCGACGATGTTGAGTCTAGCCAACGATCGTACTTGCTATCTGTCTGACAGATGGCACGTGCAGATGACCATCTTGCTCTGTCAGCATTGTAGCGGCAGCCACCTGTTGGCTGACCTGCAGTCACAGGGGCAGTCTAAATGCACTTATGCTTAACCATAGATACCGAACTTAACTGCGGTTATCTCGAATCACAGTTCGCCGTTGTCGCAAGGCTCGCCACCGTTCTGGGTTGCGGTGCAACGAACGAAGTGACGCGATGATCCGGCTAAACTTTATTGTTCTCGTAAATAATAAGCCTTGGGATACAGGAATGTCAAAAATGAATCCGCTTCGAGGATCGCTGGCCTGTAAAGAGTTGCTGGTAGGAGTAATAACTGCGATACAAGCTAGTTTTACGTTCACAGCCACGTTGCAGCGCGAGTGACCCGATCTGCTTGCACGCCAGCTCCGCTACTAAGGAGTCACTGAAATCGAACGTATATATTTCTTTTAATATGAAACAATTAGGTTGTCAGTAAGGCAGCACCATAAGTAGAACATTCATTATAGCATTGGTCAGTTCAAAAGCGCCGTCCACTGTGGCTTCGATACGAAACAAGCTAGGCCTAGCGATGACTAGGGAGTACAGAGCGCAGTCGTCCACCGCGCTCGCGAGCGGCCCCATTGCGGTAAGCGCGTGGAATCCAGTGCTCAGAGCGTTGCAAATGTGTTACCGAAGTACATCAATGATGCGGCAGGGACCAGACATTTTTCGGCGAAACGGCGGTAAAATGCATAGCTTGAGCACCGCGGGACGTTGCTGTTATACGCTGTTGCTGCGCCATCGGACGTGATCAAAGGCTGCATAAAAGCGCCATCGCGCAGCACATACACACTGCCTATTTTGATGCGTTGCTCTTGGAACGTGATTTAGCGCGAGGAAAGTACGTTCTTGAAGCGGGCCAGCTCCTGCGCTTTTCGCACTCTACCTTCTCGGTTAACGACGTAAGCCAAGATTGCCAAGCTCGGTTCGTGATAACCGCGTTTAGCGGCGTAACCGCGGGCAGCACGCGTGTGTGACAAGGGTTGTCTGCCTGCTACTTGTTTGAGTTTTCGGAAGTCCAAAATTTTTGGTAAAATAATTATCCCGCGTAATGATCACACCCCTAAATTTGCGTCAATTTTTTTTTTTAAACTGCGCTTATGCGAGTAAATACGGTATGTTCTCCAAATTTCAGCCGTCAGCTTTAAAGAAATTTCGCTGCGGAGAACTTGCTAGAATGCATGCCACTGGTTTCTCTTGACATCAAGCTTTGCAAATAAGGGTAAAAGTATCACCCTGCCTGTCAGAGAAGTTCAGTTGTAGGATTTCGAAGTTGTCACTTAAGAAACAGGAAAAGAAAATTTTCCTCCCTGGCAGCTTCGAGACCCTGTAACTCAACTACTATGATAGGCAGGATAAATAGTTTTACCTTACTGTATAGCTTCATGTCAAGGCAAGGCAATGGCATGCATCCTAGCAAGTTCCCCGCAATACATTTCAAGTGCACAGGGACTTGTGTTACACAAGATTAAATTACATACAGTGCAATCCACTCATAACGATACAAAACCAATCAGAATGTTATAACATATTAGTCATACCTGAACCAGAAAAAACACACCTCAGTATTCCCTCATGCATGCAGCCACCTGCGCTCTGCCCAGTTAGCTTAGCAAGCACTTATAAGAATCTTATCAAATTTAGCAGAGTTAAGTATGTTGTAATCACATTTCTCGCAATAAATGTGCTTGTTTTTTTCCCATTTCTGGTAAAATTCAATTTGAAACAATGTTCGGAGCAATAAAATTTCCAATATGGAGCACTTTGGAGCTTGTGAAAAAGTGTTTTAATACGTTATTCCGGAAAATGTAGCAGTTTAAAAATTTATTCGTCTGACAAAACAACGCTAGAGCAGTCTGAGAGTGATGCAAAGATGTGCTACACCATTAAAAGGACACTGAGGCGGTTTTCGAATCGGCTAACCTTCTAGGGCTTTGAAATAGTGTCATTGCTAATAATAGGTGTGCAGTTACTTTTTCAATTTTGGCTAAAAGAGTGGTGCAATCAGCAATTGAAAGCGTGATATTTAAATCTCCAGCGCCCCGCGCGAGCACAGGAGAGGAGAACAGCGGAGAGGGAAATCTTGTCCATGTTGGACGACGTGACATCACGTTGAGGAGCCGGGGATACTTTGTACGTCGCAACGCACTCAGCACGAGGAACAACTCTGGCTGAAAGCTGGCTTGAGTGCGTCAAAGTGTGTCAGCTGACCATGACAGTCAGGTTCAACACGAGGTTCTGCTCTTCGTTCATGTCCACGAGCAACTACGGAGGCGACTGTGTCGTCTTCCACTGTTCCCAGCACGGGCGCTCGCTGCTGCGAAGAGGGAGGAATTCAAGCGGACCAGAGCATGTCCTTAGTGTGATCTCTGTCAAAGAGGCACAGCCTAAGTCTGCCTTTATACCTGGTACACAGTGCCGTCCAGTTTGAAAGCAGACAGTTTGGAGCAGTTTGGTGAAATTTTAGTTTTTATCAGGATGGCGCAGCTTATATAGTCTGACACAGTTTGGCGCATTCGGCACAATGATGGAGTCACTGCATTTCTGCAATGACGTGGCCGTTAGTGTGGCCATCCTGGAAGTCCACAGTGTGTGTTCACCTGCAGGAAGCGGTCGACGAGGGACACCGTCAGGAAGAGGGTCTCGGGGAGCAGCTGGAAGCGCGAGTGCACCTGCATGAGCCAGTTGACGAGGATGGCCCGCATCTCGGGCGTCACCGAGGGCTGCAGGCGCAGGAACTTGGGCTGCACGGGCCAACGAACCTGGGACAACAGGGGGGGGACATCATTCACCCATTGGACAGACTGGCAACTGGGGCACACATCAGATATACATACTCCCACCGAATATCAAGGGGGTCTTTGTATTTTTACAGACAGTCACATTTATGAAGTCTTCAGAGAACATGTATTAATGTGCGCGAATTCCTGTGGCCAGAGAGCACCATGGCGCAAGCAGATTACTTGGAGGGAAATTCCTCTTGCTGGCAATGATGTTAGCCTGCATTTGCGTCAAAGTCGTGCTTTCGCTGCACACGCTCGACACCAAGGCCATGGCATTTGCAATCTGTGCAACCCATGGTTGTGGCAGGCCACCAGAGCAAGTCATCGGAGACCGACTCGCTTTCAGGCTGCAGAGCCTCGCACACAGGTCAGTCAGATCCGCACACATTTTGAGGCAGTCTTCACTAGTCTGCAGTCAAGTCTTCAAAAGTGTTGCAGTCCTCTTCCATGACAATGCCTTCATCGGCGGAGAACCCAGTATGCCTAAAACAACTGGAATGCGGTGGCCGGCATGTTGATTGCCGTAAAACGTTTGTGGAACAAGTTTTCAACAAAGGGCTGAGTGCCTCAGGTCTGATAGAGAGCCTTCAGGTTTCTAACAACCCCCTGGTCCATTAGCTGCACGTATTCAAGCTCAATGGCTTTCAGGTTGATTGTGCCATGAGCCACACTGTTAACAAAGTTAACCTGTTGCCCTCCAGTCAACGTATCAAATCTTCAGTGAGTTCGTAATTGTGATCATGATCATCATCAGCCTGACAACGCCCACTGTAGGGCAAAGGTCTCTCCCATGTCTCTCCAATTGACCCTGTCCTTTGTCAGCTGCGGCCACCGTATCCCCACAAACTTCTTAATCTCACCTGCCCACCTAACTTTCTGCCGCCCCCTACTACGCTTGCCTTCTCTTGGAATCCACTCCGTTACCCTTGAGGACCAGCGGTTATCTTGCCTTTGCATTACATGGCCTGCCCAAGCATATTTCTTCCTTTTGATTTCAACTAGGATGTCACTAACCCGCGTTTGTTCCATCAGTCACTCTGCCCGCTTCGAGTTTGTTACCGTTGAACCAATAATTTTTCTTTCCATAGCTCGCTGTGTTGTCCTGAACTCAAGCCGAACCCTTTCCGTTCGCCTCCATGTTTCCGCCCCTTAGGTGAGTACCGGATGCAGGGATGCGCCTGACTCGTCCCGGTGGTTCGCTTCTCCGCAATGCGCCCTCCTTAGTTGTGTTACTTTAACCAACAGGGGAAGGCGCTGACATCGCAGCGCCACGTGAGCCATGGATGGCGTGTTTGCTGCGTGCGCTCGGGGGAGAGACTGTCCTCTTCGGCTTGGGGCCGGGGAAGCGCGTCGACATTCGGCGCACGGCTCCGCTCTTCGCAGGCTGGCGCGAACCCTCGTGGGGAGGAACGTTCACCCCGCATCTCGTCCTGTCTGGCCTCCGAGTTTTCCTCTGCCCTACCATGGGTGAACATTCGCTCAAAACCGTGCTGGTGAGTCAGATGTCCTAGATTCCTCAGCGTATTTTGTTGCTAGCTGGCGTTATTGTTGCTGTAGCAATAAATGCCTTGTTTGTGTCAGAAGTGTGTCGTTCCTTTGTTCCCTCAGAGCAAGGCCCACAGTGGTCGGCGCACGCTCGGTAGGGTACGCGACCACGGGGTGGGGTCCTTGTAGTTTTGAACTGTGTCAGCTGCGGTTAAACGGCGAGAACGCATTTATTTCCCCAATTAAAACCCCACACGGTAAGATACCGTTTTATACTTTTCTCCTGAGGGGAATTGCTGCAATACCACATGGGAATGTTCTTCGAGCCTTTAAAACATGTTGTTTTTTTTTTTTATTCGCCAGTTACTTATCTGTGCCAGCAGAATTTGCAGCTACCATGACTAATGCTTTCCTAACTCTGGCAACCCCCTGAACAGGAGTTGCCGGAAAAAGAGCATGCGGTCAGGTAGCATTTTGAAAAACAGGCCCGTCTCATCACAACTGAAAATGTCCTCCAGGCTGTATTGGCTCAACAAAGGCTTCAACTCATTTCCACGGTAGTCTGCAATAGTGGCTGGGTTAGTGGCTCCGTTCTCCTCAAGAGACTCAGTTCCTTTTTTTGAACCCGCGGAGCCACCCATCTGTAAAACAAATTTCTCGATGTTATTTGCACGGCCAGTGATTGCTTTTTCAAAGACACTGTAGCGCAGCAAAAGACGAGGACACAAGAAACGAGAGACGAACACTCTCTTTTCGTTTCTCTCTCGTTTCTTGTGTCCTCGTCTTTTGCTGCGCTACAGTGTCTTTGAAGTATGTACCAACAAGCCCAAAAAGCCACGCTACTGAACTATATTGCTTTTTCCTCCTTCAATGTGTCGCTCAACACCAGAAGATTCTTCGCCAATGCAGATTTTAGCCAAAGTGACAAGGCCTTTTCCAGTCCGAGGTGATCGCCTTTCCCGTCATTTTTGCGGAAAAAAATCACACAGTCCGAAATAGTTTGTTTCGACGCAGCGAACTCCTTGGCCACGTCGCCTTGTGTTTGTGCACTCTGCACTAACTTGATGACAGCCACCCTCTTTGCAAGTGTCATGGTTGAATATTCACCGTGCTTCTTTGACTGACCCAGCAGGGCCATGTCCACAACCGTGTGCGCACCACACTGCCTGTCAAACTGCGTCTGGGACTAAGCGCTTGTCCCTGTCCTTCCTCCTCTTGTCTTTGTTCCTCAACGCAGCGCTGGTGAAGTCGTGAAGATGTACTGACTAGCTCAGATCACGATTTTGCTCTAACTGCATGTGAAGACAGTGCACTTTTTGGCCGCACCAGCAGAACCACCGGACGCAATCACACAATGGCGAACGGACATCACTTGCGAGGCTTCATGAAGACGATGCACCCTGTCACCAGAAGTAGTATGCCAAGCCAATCCAATTGCGGAGTGAATCCACCTCAATCCAAGATGGCGCCTCTTGCGCCGGCAAAATGTTGATAGGGTGACCAATTTCAGCTCGCTTGCGACTGAAACTAGTCTGAAAAATCGAACTTTCGGGGTTTCAGAGTGCGAAGTATCTATCGGCACGCAGTCCGAGCAGACGGCAAAACAGACGCAGAAAGTAGTGCAGCGCATCGCATCTTTATGCTCGCATGTCGCATGTTTACGCATTAATTCCGACACCGCAAGGAATGTCAGCTCCGCCACTGAAAGTGGAAACAGTCTTCAGCAGTGGTTTTTGGTGAAACCTAACGAGACATGCGGGCATATGTGGATGCCCCCCCTAAAAAGAAAAAAATATCAGCCACTTTGAAAAACTTCGTTGAATTTTCCAAAAATTGACCATTGTGCGGGGGTAAATCGTTGCATTGGCTTGTATGATTTGCTGAAGGAAGAATAGGTACTTTGCATTGGCGGAAATTTGGTGTCGCGGCATTCAAATGTTGTAGCAGGGTTTGAACACTGACTTAGTCTATCCCTCAACTACAGTCGAGTCCACTTATAACAATGTTCAAGTGCCACGAAAATTCCATTGTTATAACCGATAATTGTTATAAACGGGTTTCACGAAAAAAAGCATAACAACTGCAAAGAGGGGTCACGGACGGCAAGTGACATGCGAGCTCCGCCGAGGCATCGTTTTGGTGGCACCGAAAGGGGTATTGTAAAAAATATGAGAAGGTTGCTGCGGCTGCCTCTCAGCTTGAAAAATCCCTTAGTGCCCGAAAAATAAACAAAGAAAACATGAACTTGAAAGCACTGAATAGCTTGCACTTCTCACTTCTTTGCTGAAACAAACCCATAATCGGTGAGTTTCGACTGTTTTGCAGCAATCTTGCTGACATCGTTCTGGAGGGCATCCAAATGTTGGACATGTCTGAGTGAAAGGTTTTTTTGCAAAAACGAAGTCCCGCAGGGACTATCATTCTTGAGGCCTCCTGATAAGAGACAACTTGTACAGGCTCCGGTTCATCTTCGTCATCACTACTGTTATCGCGCCGGTGACTGCTGCAACGATCGCCTCGTTAGTCAATTCTTCGTTTGTGGTGACTGCATCGTCGGCGTGCAAGAATTCTTCAAGTTCTTCCGCGTCGCCGTCATCACCGCACACCATAGACCAAAGTTCTGTAATCGCTCCATCGGCAGGAGCTTCGAGTCACTGATATCCCCGGCGAAGCCCGCTTTTCGGAAGCAATTCATGACTGTGGAGGAGCTGACTTCTGCCCATGCCCCAAAAATGAATTGAACAGCGATCAGGAGCGAAATCTTAAAGTCTGGAGCGGGTCGGCATTCACGCACAGCAATGCCCAGGTTAAGAGCAAGCCTGCTCAACACCCGCCGGCGATACAATGCCTTGAAGCACACAATCACGCCTGCAGTCGTGTTCGGCGGCAGGAAGAAAATTTTCACATGCGACAGCTTCTGAGCAGTCTGGTGTGCAGTACAGTTATCAAGGACCAACGCCACCTTCCTGCCTTCATGCTGCATCCGCTGATCGAACTCGCACAGCCACTCGCGGAAAAGTTCACGCGTCATCCACGCTTTCTTATTATGACGGTAACGAACTGGAATCCTCGCCACACCACGGAAACAGCGGGGATTCCTAGATTTTCCAATTACGAAGGCGGGGCACTTGTCACTGCCGTCCATATTCGCAGAGGAAAACGGTTAACCCGCAATTTGCTCTGCTTGCCGCCCTTACAGGGATCGCCTTTCAGTGCATGCGTCTTTGACGGAAGCATTTGGCAGAATAGCCCGGTCTCGTCACCATTGTACAAGTCCCGGTCTGTATATGCTTCGCGGATGTCCGGCAGTGTCTCTTCCAACCACTTCGCCTAGCGTCGACATTGAGCGACCCTGCCTCACCCACGACTGCCTTGTAGACGATTCCGTGCCTCTCCTTAAAGCGCTGAATCCAGCCACCACCAGGCTGGAAATCGGTGTTTTGAAGGAGATACGCAAAGTGCTTCGCCTTCTCTACTAAAATCGGGCCACTAATTGGCAAGTTCATAGCACGTGCGCTAAGGAACCACTGATACAGTGCCTCCTCCACGTCTTTGTAGGCACCATGCCGAATCCTCTTCCGGCCGTCCTCCATAGCATGGCCAGCACTAGCATGGCATTCGTTTTCAGTCATCTTGAGCACGTTGCGGATAATGGTTGAAACCGTCGGCTGCGACAGGCTGTACTAGGTTGCACACTTTTTCACCACCTCGGTGCTCCCTCAAAATGTTTCGCTTCGTTTCCAAAGATATTGCCGCTCGCTTTCTCTTCTGCGGCAGTTGATCCGGTAGAGCCACGCTGGCCGCGCTTCCTGAAGGAGAATCGTCCATTGTTGAACTCTGGGGAGGAATCCGATGGGCTTGCAGAACCAGCAGGACAGAGGCCAAAGATGGCAGATGATAAAAACCACGCTGGCAACGCACGTGCTTTGACGCTGTACGCTGCCCTCTGAACACGTGCAGTTCGTGAAGCAGGAGCCAAATAAAGTGGGAAAGATGGGGCAGCCCACGCTGAAATGCTGTGACGCGTTTTCAACAGGCGGCGCACCCTCAGAATAGACTGCTCCCCGTGCGGATACAAAAGCAACAAAAGGAAGCGCCTCCCTACCCTCTGCTCAGAGGAAAGTGCCCATCTTTTCTCCTCCTCCGAGTCATACAAGCTTCTCCCGCTCACCCCATGCGCCTTGCCTCGTATGCGTCGTCACGTGATCTTTTCGCAGCCACTCTGTGGCCACTGTGCGGGCGGCTCCGCATACGCGCGCTCGTTTTTTGCGCCGTAAGCGTAGTGTGGCTGGCGTGGTAGCTGCGTTTGCGAGTTTTTTTCTTTGAGGGTTGGCTCCAAATGACTACATTTAATTGTTATAACCGACAGTATGCTATGATAGCATTGTTATAAGCGGTTTATTTTACCATAGAACACATTGCAAAGGTGACGGTGCCGCGGCTGTCCATTGCTATATCCGATATATTGTTAAAAGCGGTATTGTTAATAAGTGGGTTTGACTATTAAAAAATGGTTTGTCTTCCATTCAAATGTCAGGGCCTCTCAAAGGTCAAACCAATGGAATGACTAAGGTCAATGTTGTAGTCAAATTATGCTGGATGTGATTGACCCTGGCCCAAATTGAGGAAAGTCAAATTTCGGAAGTGGGCCAAATGTTGGGATTGACCTGGGTCAAATTTGGAGACACTACAGCATTGGCCATAGTCAAAGTACGCTTTGGCATCTGACTTAAGGCTGTTGCTATGAAATTGCCAAGTCAGAAGTCACTTCAATGTCCTGAAACTACCGTATTTACACGATTGTAAGTGGACCCATTTTTCAAAATTTCAAAATCCGAAGTGGGGGGGTCAACTTACAATCGAAACCAAAGCATCGCACTATAAATAAAGGCGAGACAAACGAGATAAGCGTGGTTGCATTTTTTGCTGTGCGGCTGCGTCGCATCGCTCTTGGTACTGGCCTTGAGCAGCTGCTATTTCAACGCGCAGAACCGGCATCCCCGCCCCGCGTGAGGTGGCTGGCCGATGGTAGCTGTTGATAAGCAGCAAACCAGCACCAACCCCCTCCCCACACGAGGCCGCAGATTGCGTATGGTGATAAGCGGCGGCGGACCGATAACGCATTCGCGTTCTACTCTTTTTTTTCGTTTACTTTCAACCACGCACTCGGCGCCCAAGGGAGCGTCGGTAATTGATGGAAGGGCTGCTGTTCCAACCGTGGCGGCACCCCCCTCCGAACCGCAGCGGCGCCAGGGAGTGTCTGTAGCCGACAGAAGAGCCGACTACTGCCGGCCGTGTTTCACAAGTTTTTAATGTAGTGCTTCGTCATTCGTCATTTGTGCTCCAGGTCTGA
The DNA here is from genome assembly GCF_055824585.1 of Amblyomma mixtum. Lineage (NCBI taxonomy): Eukaryota > Metazoa > Arthropoda > Arachnida > Ixodida > Ixodidae > Amblyomma > Amblyomma mixtum. Next base: position 137,338,711 of record NC_143019.1, on the reverse strand, counting down.
TAAGCGACCGGCGCTCGTTCATGGCTACACTCAAGATGTCTGTCATTCTTTATGCCGAAGAAACGAACTGCGCGCCGGGCCGCAAGTTCGACCTTCGCACTGAGTGATACAGGAGTGGCAGCTACGAGGCAAAATTTTCAGCTGTTCCACGCGATGTCATGATGTGGCTGTTTGCGAAGTGCAGGATTTCACTGCATGATGATGTTAGAACGACGAGCTGTGGGACTGCAGCAGCGATCACGACGGCAGCGCAAGTGTGGACGAGTAGCCCAGTGACTAATACATTTTTGTTTTGGAATGTGCCCACGGGCACTCCCGCGTGCAGCAGCCGATAGCGGCTGGTGATCAGCGGAGGCCACAGATAGTACTGTCGCATTCTAAAGGCCAAGTTTAAAAGTTTTTTTTTCTTTTCAGAATTGTGACATGGGGGGGGTCGACTTACATTCGAGTCGACTTACAATCGTGTAAATACGGTAGTTTGCATTAAGTAGAGCTATCACTAATAAATGATTGTGAAGAGTGTAGTCAAATCCAGCAGTGTTTTGGGGCAGACTTTGTCACAATGAAATTTCTGTTTCAACGAAATTTTTTGTGAATTCCACCAGTTTCGTTGTAGCAAGGTTCGACTGCAAGTAAGCAACTTCACGGCCATCTATAGACAACTCTGCCTATGTAGGCAGACCTAACTCACTGCAGACCTTGTGCAAACAATCTGACCGACAAGACGGAACAGCAGAGCACACTGCCATCCCCAAGGAAGGAACGCACCTCGAGGGAGGCCATGTAGTCGAAGATGTCCTGTGCGTACTCCGAGCACAGCTGGGGCTCGTGGCTGTCCCCGGCATCGATGTCAGGCACCCCGGGGGGCAGAAGGGAGGCCGAGTAGGAGTAGGCTGACTGTGCCTGTGCTGTCTCCTCACTGATGCTGGCCTTCTGCAGGCTCTGGGAGAGGGCGGCCACATCCTCAGCCTTGGAAGGAGCCGCCTGCACACACACAGTGCAGGGTGGAACACTGCTGCTGGAACACTGCACACTAGACTGGCTGAACACGGGGGGAGGCAAAGAATGCACATTTCAACAGCGCCAAGCAGCAGGACCAGAAAAAAAATAGGTGCAGTGAGCCTACAACGGCACCAAGCAGCACAGCCACCAAAAGAAAGTCGCCACTTCTGTAAGGTCCCACAAGGACCAGAGACTAAAGCGGTTTGAACCTTTTTGTTAACCACATATTCACACATTCCCATGTCGATCTTCGCAAGCCTTCCCCACTTGCCTCTCCTTGGATATTCAATGCATGAAACTGAAGCTTGACAATATGTTTCTCAGGCACTGCTGCAATAGCACAGCCCACACACAGCCTCCTTTACTTCAGTTCACACTAGCAGTGCAACACTGCGGAGGCTACGCAAGCAGAGCACCCACAAAATTATCACTTCGCCGCATATCAATTCTTGCACCCCCTGCGAGGGTCGATCAAAACATGCAACATGCAACGGTGTAAGACTACAAGATAGGCATTGGAAATCATGGATGAGGCAGACAGGCACTCTATCACTCAATGCCCTAGTTACAACTTTTACGGATAGTGAACTACTCTTGGGGCATGGATGTAGTCAGCAGGATTAGGCATGGCAGCCGTGCATCTGCGCCGCATGTTATTCTTACTACTGGAGGTCTCGGTGACTGGCTGAACGAAAATGTGGCAAGTAAAACTAAGCGCAGGATGCTGCCAGTCACGATGTTTGCACTTTGCACTGTATCCAAGCAATTTGCGCATTTTTCTCTTGAAATTAAGGCTCCAAAAAAGAGGATGTGCAAATTACGCCTAAATTATGTGAATGTCCTGAAAAAACTTCACGACTAAGATCCTAATGTACAATATATACTTTCCGCCTTTATGTCGACCCCCCCCCAAACTTTCACCTCTCGCTGGCAAAAAAAAAAAGACTGATTCCAAATATGATTGATACCCCCTCCTTACGTTATGCAGTTCCCTGCAGGAGGAGGATGGCAGGACAGTGAGTGTGCAGCTCAAAGAAATAAATGTGCAACGACACTACTGCAAAGCCAGCAGTCAGAGGCAAAATGGAGGTAGAAAGCGATAAACCGTGCCCTTGCGTGCAAGCCGAGCTGACAAATGGCACACCGGAACAGCAAACAGTTTGATACTTCTAGATTCCAACGCAGGCACCTGTTCATTGGGGAAAGCGACCACTTGTGCGAACGAGTTGGGTAAACGAAGTGCCATTCGTTCCCGCAAGGCAACTCTGCCGCACCGATCTTCCCAAGCCATAGCCGCTCTATGCCTAGAGCCCACTCTCCTGATGTGTCCGCACATAATGCAGGAAAGCTGCAACTACCAGGGGTGCAAGCCTATCTCTGCTGGCTCCCCCCCCCCAAGAGAGATTGTCATGGCGGTAGTTGAAACACTGCTGCAAACGAAAGGCAAAGTGCAACAAAGGGGCCACAGCGTTGCCAGCGATGATGCCTGATGTCCATAAGGTGTTGCACAACACGAAGGTAGTGGGAAAGTACAGGAAAATCTCAGCGATGCTGACGGCTGATACGAACTCCACGATGATTTGAGTTCGTGAAATTTCAAACTCTTCTGGGGCCGCTGCGGATGATACGAACGTGCGAGCCATGACCGTACCCGTAGCAGATGAGACTAATGCAGTAGAACCCCACTGTTACGTTCCTCACTGCTGCGTTTTCCCGGCTGTTACGTCGTTTTCTTCGGGTCCCGGCATAGCTTCCATAGGATGCACTGTATTGGGAACCCCGCTGTTACGTCGTAGCCGAGGAAACGATCCCGCATGATACGTCGCAACCGGGCAATGCGCGCCAACCGGCATTTTGATTTTTGATGAGTCTTGGCCAGGCTTGGCTACGGAACTGGCTGCAAGAAGCCGCACGCGAGTTGGAGAGGCCGCCACTAGATGGCTATCTGCCTCGCACGCCGAGCAATCTTTATCGTGGGAGGTGGTGAGGAGGAGGGGCGAGGCTGCAGTCGCTTATCAGCGCGTCTTTTCTTTCACTCTTTCTTTTTATCTTTTAACTCTCCTCTATCTGCAAGTGACAGCGGTGGTGGCTCGGCTGGAGCCAGTCGGCAGGGCCCGTGCAATTTCCTTTTCATCCTTCTCAGTCGCAACAACATCTTTATTGTGCTTTGATGGCGTGATAGCGTTGAGTAAGCGGAAGGGGCTTTCCCTTGAGGAAAAGCTGGACGTACTAAACGCAGTCGACAGGCAGCCAGGGCGGCTTACGCGGAGCAGCGCGGCGAGCAGCCTACGAACATTTCAGTGCTTGACGCTGTGCACCACGTCGCTTCAGCGTGGACTGCAGTGAGCGCGTGAACTGCACAGCACTGCTGCGTGCGTGCGGTGTGGCCGCACCGCAAAGCGACGCTGACAGCAATGCGGCCTTTGCTATTGAGAAACGCGTTGTTCTTTCCAGCGAGCGAAAGAAACTGCAATCCACCATTCTCGATTTTTTAAAGTCCTAGGGTCAATTTGCGGAAATTAATTGTTTCAAGTCAAAGCTGCACTGTTTTCATTATTTTCAGTGCTTTCCTCACTGTTGCGTTTTCCCGGCTGTTACGTTTTTTTTTCCCGGTCCGGTGAAAAACGTATGAACGGGGTTCTGGTAGTGGAATGCACAAGGCTGAAACATTAAAAGGTTATCCTACGGCTACATCACAATCTCGCAACAATCAGAGTGAATGCAGCGGCAGCACAAAGTGCATGCTGCCACCGCATCCAGTCCAGTCACATTAGCGTGGGAGCACTAGTCCGATGGGTACAGATCCAGAGCCAAATCGTCCATTTGTCTCACTGTCTGTTCGCCTTGTGTGAAGACTCCATCCCGTAGCACTCACCCAATGGTGCCAACCAAGAGCAAGATCATTCGCTGTCTGTTCGCAGCTGGCCTAGCGCGAGTGCTCTGTCCCGTGGCACTGTCCGCTCTGCATTGCCTTGTACGCATTAAAAATCCATGCTTTTGAACTCATTCAAATGTCGCAAACATTGTGTACTTTTCCCCGAAAGTTTCAATTTCAGCGCTGCATTCGTGTGGTTACGCTTGCGTAGTGCACTCTTTTTTTTTACTCAACATGACGCTGTTTGCAAGGAGAAGCTACGATGCAAAACTGAAGTTGCAAGCCGCTCAACATGTGCTGAAGAACAGGAACTGCGCGGCAGAGGGAAAGTTCGAAGTGAGTGAAAATAATTATCCAGGACTATCTTCCTTATCTTGACAGAGCAATGGAGTGGACTTCAAACAAGATGCCCATTGAGAACTTTGCAGTAGCGTGCCATTTGCCCACTGCAGCCGAGCAAGGACATGGAAGTCAGGACTGGTGCTGGAAATGTTTGTGCCGTGCGCATTTCGAGTGTGCCCTCCACACCAGGGGATGACCAGAGTGAATCCCTGTGCGCTTAACACCTACTCCACTTCTGTTTTCATTACGCAGGCTGACAATGCACCCGGTCCGCACGATATGCAGAATGAATACACTCACAAAGGATGACACACAGTGCCCAAGAGTTTTGCTCTGAAGCAAGTATGGAGTTCTGGCACAGGCTTGGTGCAGATTACTACACGTATTGACATAATGCAGCAGCATGTAGCAGGATTTGCATTTTGGCACAGTTTGGCACAATTGGAACAGCAATCATATCCCGAAAAATGCAACAAAATCATCTGTGCCAGAAAATAAAATAACCTTGGGGTTGCATGATCCACGCTTATTTGCAATTCTGCTGGAGTGTCACTCGAGAACAAATGGGCGAACCAGACAGTTACCGACCTGCTCAAGAGGTGCCAACGACTTTTAAAAAACCTATTCCATCTTCAATCTGAATCCCTAATTACGGCCGCAATTCATCGAAGAGCCAGGTCCTCTCGACTTGCAAGAATGAGCAGATGTACGTAAAAATTGCATTTTAAAATTATTCTCTCTTGTATGCATCCCCCCCTCCCCTCGACTAATGACCAAGTTTTTAACCAGACCAGATAGCATACCACACAAGAAGTTTCTACAGTAAATCTACCCCGACTACTTTTTCATTTACGTCAGCATTCTCAAACATTACCAAACCTATTAAGTGGGAGCGTTGAGAGTGGCACAACTTAAGTGCACTACCTGCAATGACCTGTGCCCCAGGACCCTTGGGCAGGTCCCACATTTTTAGTAGTGTCATCATCATCAGCCAGACTACACCCACTTCCAAAAGTGGACTAGGCCCAAATTATGAAATTCGTTTCACTGAAATACAACAAAAACCTTCGATTTAGAATATCTGCTTGGTGCAGCTCATTTTCATGATGAAAGAGAAAAATTCGTCCAGGCTCAGGGATCAAACCCAGGACCATTGCCTGTCTGGGCCAGTAGCTCTACCAACTTAGCAAACCGGGAAAGCCATCAGATGGTAGTTGTTGATCAATATTATTCCAAAAGAAAAAAAATCCTGGTTGTCAAGCCATAGCCAAGCAGATCAGTGCTACCTTTGGAGCGGGAAGAGCCCTGTTCGGCTGCCGCAGTGGCGCCCTCTGGAACAGCTGGCCCACCGTGGACTTCTGGCTAGCGGCCGGCTTCTTGGCAGCCACCAGGTTCTCGGACTTCTGCACAGCAGCAGTGTCCCATTCAATAAAGTGTCAGCTGATCAAGAATACAGCCACAATACAGCGCGTCGCCAGGGCAGTTTTCTCTCCTTGCAATGCCCTTACTTCACGGCCACACACCCAGGACTATAGCGAATTGGAATACATTTAATGAATACATAGTGAACTAGAATATACCTTGTTCACTATCCCCAGGACCACATTACCAGGTTGGGGCTTCACTATGCCCTAAATGAGGAGAGTTCCCCGAATCAGGTTTTAAACACATTTTTAACTACCAATGCAGTGCCCAAAAAAGGTACCTAAATCTTTTTTTTTAAGCAGTAATATTTTTTCCATGCAATTCTGATTCTGAACATATTTATTCGACCCTGGTTTAAAAAAAAAAATTAAAATGCACGCGCCGCGCAAAAAGCAAGAACAGCCTGTTTTCATGAGCAACGACGCTCGCGAAGACCGAGAGAGGCAATCCACGAGAAAACCACTCGCGCCGCCCGAGGCACAAGACTTTCGTTATTTTCAATTACGAATAAATGTTTCTACTACTGCATAACTGCATGCATTAGTGATCCAACACACTTAAAACTACTGTGGTACCACCTGAAGCTGCACACGTGACATGCTTGAGCAGTGAGGCCTTGTTGCACCTGTTGACTAGGACAGACTAAAGTTCCAGTGACCTTTAGGTGGAATTTTGAAAAGGAGAAAACAAAGCGCGACAACAGTGGCGGAGAAGTGAGCAGTTTCATTGGCTAAGCGGAAAAGAATTGACACAGCCTGTCCGAGAGCACCTAAGAAATTGACAACCACCAAAACCAAGACGTAAAGGGGACGCTTCTAATCATCAACCCACGACAGCGAGCCGCGCTAACACGTATTGGCAACGCCGTTTTGACATGACGGGTCCCTGCAGCGTCCACCCGGTGTACTTGGTGCAATTGTCACGAGCATGACGTTGTGCAGCTGCACAGCTGAGCGCCATTTCACACAGCAACCTAACAGGTTCCTACAGTCATTACAAATGAAAGGACAGATGCAGCCAAGCAAGGACCCAGAGCGCGTGCAGTCTCGACGAGGCCTACGCCGGTGCGGCCAACAAACAGCTATTCGGCAACCGTCAACGGATGGAACCGAACGAACGACAACCAAGCAAGCAACACGCGTGCTTCAGCAAAATCATGTGCACGTGACACAATGCAGCATTTAAACTACAACGAGCCAGTCAGTTTGAGCGGCGGCCGTCAACTAATGACGGCCGGCGCTAGTGCTAGCCTTCCAAGCAAAACAAAACGAAAGTACCCGCGTTCCGTTAATAGCGACGAGTGAGGTAAAGGCAGGTAAAAGTGTCTGAACCGAGAAAAGGAAAGTCGTCGCGAACATTGACGCGGCCAGGCAGGTGTTCTGTAACGTCACCGCCAGACGCCAAACATCACTTTCCTGGAGTCCCACATCCCATGTTGCATTTGCAATGTTCACACCACGAGAGAAGAAGCAGCGTCATTGATGCGGCGTCATTGATGCGGCCAGCGGAATTTATGACCAGCGCACAAGTCGGCGTCGCGTTCGTTAACGGATGAAAATGACGGCGCAACGGCCGTTGAGGAACAAGGAACCTGCTAGCCGCAGGTTCCGAATGCGCCTTCCGAGATGCTGTGCAGGCCACTCACCCATCGTGGCGCGCGCCCAAAAGTCGTCATGTCCGGGTCTAAGTTTCAACGTTTCGGTCAAACGTCCAGCGCCCGCAGCCGTGATCCGCTCACGCTCTCGGACAGCTCGTGCACTCCACCCGCTCCACCTTCGAAAGTGCCGCTGGACATAGTGCGCTGGAGTATTTGCTGACAGCGCCTTCCCAGGTCACATGACATGTCACATGACTTTTGTTCTGATGATGATAATGAATAAATTTGTTACCCCATGGGAGGGCGGAACAGAACGTATGCATGATATTGCCACGGATCATTGTATTGTTTGTTCGTTCACGCTCAAGGCTGCAGGAAAGGGCTGTTATCATTTTTGTTCGTGACGCGAGAAGCGACCGGACTTATCTCGATTGTTCACAGCCATGAACAGCTGCATCTACGTGTTTCTAGATTACTCTAGATGATCTCGACCTGTTATCTCGAAGTTTCCTTGCCGGCTTTAAATTGAACGATGCCGCGAGCAGCGGGCATTCGTAGTTCGACGACTGACGAGCACGCTTATTGCTTACGCCGCCGCCGAGTGATTCAGTTATTTTGAGGGCGCAAGTCAGCCCAAATAAAGAGCTTCGTTTGCAAGTATTTCTGGTGTCTTCCTGACCACTGGACTGCCGTCACTACAACGTGACATCTGGTGGAGGTGCTGGGTAGCCTTTCATGTTCCGGACACCCCCTACAAGCCGTGACGCCAGCCCTCTGAGTCATCAACCGCAGGACCTGAGTCCAGTCCACCGCGCTAGCCGACGCCTGCAAGAGGACGCACCAGAGTTCGGGAATCTGCCGGACCCTACCCGGAAGCGAAAGCCAGCAGCAACGTCCACCATGAGCTTGCCCCAGACGACGACTCCAATCATTCTGCAGCAGCCCCGGGTGCCACCAACCTTCGACGCTTCGCCTGGCGCCGACCCCGAAGAATGGCTGGAGCAGTTCGACCGAGTGGCTGTCTTTAACAACTGGGACGATGCCATGAAATTTAGGTACGTCTTCTTTGCCCTGGAGGGACCGGCAAGAGTCTGGTTTGAGAATGAGGAAGCCAGCCTCGCGAATTGGGCAACCTTCAAAGAGCAGCTTCTAAAGACTTTCACAGACGTCGTGAGAAAGGAGAGAGCCCAGCAGCTGCTACAGTCTCGCATACAACACCCAAACGAGACCGTTGCAGTGTACACTGAGGAGATGAAGCGTCTCTTCCGGCGTGCCGACTCGAACATGAAGGAAGAAGAAAAGGTCAAGCTGCTTATGCGAGGAGTTAAAGAACAACTCTTTGCCGGCCTCGTACGGAACCCACCGAAAACCGTGGCGGAATTCATAGAAGAGGCCTCCACGATGGAAAAAACACTTGACGCCCGAGCCCGCCAATATGAGCGCCAGCAGCGCGTTTTTTCAGCAAACTGCCTGGACGCCGCTAACAACGATAACCTGCGGGAGGTTATACGCCAAGTAGTACGAGAAGAGCTCCGACGATTGCTGCCAAATGGAACGCAGCCGCAGGTTTCACCACTTACTGACGTAATCCGGGACGAAGTTCAACAGGCCTTGGGTGTGACGCCGACACCCACGCAGCCTCTGCAGCCCCCAGCCATGACTTACGTCGCAGCTGTGCGCCGTCCTGCACCTCGACGACGGGACCCAAGCCCCTATTGCCCACAGCCAGCTGCGTTGGACCGCCGCCCACTCGCCCCAACCCGCCCGTCCTACGAGCGACGCGCGCAGCCGAGGAAATGCGACGAGTGGAGAACTCCCGACCAGCGCCGCCCACTATGCTTCCATTGTGGCGAAGCCGGTCACGTCCTCCGGCACTGCCCATACAGAAGACTGGGCATCCGAGGGTTCTCTTACGACGCTCCACGACCCCGACCCGGCCAGCGACCAGCCGAAATCGAAGAGTTTTTGCGTCGTAAGAATACTCATCGCCGAGCCGCCTATCACGTTCCCCGTCGCCATCGTCCCCGCGCTTTGTTTCTCCTAGCCGAGGTTACGCCGTGCGTGGACGCTCCCCCAGCCCCCGAAGGTTAAACTAAATAAAGCAGCCTCTGGAGGTGAGGTTGCTTCTAAGCGCAATGACAAAGATCCTCCATCGACGAGTACTCAAGACCATGCCACGACGACGAGACCGACGACGACGACGCGGCCAGAATTGAAGCTTTTACCGCTGCCCAGTGAAGTAACGTCGCAGTACGCCCACCGCAGCCTCACTACTCGACGAAGCCGTGATCGGACACCGAAGACAACGTACAATACGAGAACGCGTACAAGTGACCTTGAAGTTACGGTCGACGGTCACGCGGTTACTGCCTTGGTGGACACGGGAGCTGACTACTCTGTCATGAGTGGCCCACTCGCTGTCCGACTCAGGAAGGTAACAACAACCTGGGATGGCCCGCTGATCCGCACCGCAGGTGGCAACCTGATTACGCCGTCAGGACGCTGCACCGCGAGAGTTACTGTAAATGGGAGAACCTATGCGACAACCTTCCTGATCCTACAGCAATGCTCGAGAGACGTGATTTTGGGAATGGACTTCCTGAACGAACATCGGGCGATCATCGACCTTCGATCTAAGTCGATCAAGCTTTCCACGGAAAAAGCCATACCTGTTGCGACGAGCGCGACTCATCACGTTGCCTTAAACGTCCTCGATGAAGCATTGAGCGTGCCACCCCGATTAAGTGTTCTCGTTGGCATAGGTACTGGAGACATCGAAAATGCCGAAGGCGTTATCGAGGGGAACACCCAGTTACTCCTGGATCGAGGATTGGGCGTCGCGAGGGGAGTCGCCGAAATCCGAAATGGCCAAGCCCAGGTGTTACTAACCAACTTCACCGAAGAATACCGGCATCTAAACAAAGGTACGACGATCGCTTTCCTCGACGAGCTGGCAGACATCAGAGACGTATTTGCCCTACCCGACCAAACAGCAGAACTATCTGACCAAGGCCATCACCCCACGTTCGACATCAACCCGGCATTACCCCGGAGCAGACAAGACCAAATACGCAGTCTTCAAAGGTACACCGATTGCTTCTCATCAGCATCGAATGTGCGACGAACCCGGCTTGCCAAGCACCGCATTGTCACAGACGAACACGCGCGACCACTGCGACAGAGCCCCTACCGCGTATCGCCGCTAGAACGCCAAGCTATCCGCAAGCAAGTTGAGGAAATGCTTCGTGACGACGTCATACAGCCATCGAGGAGCCCCTGGGCAGCACCGGTCGTCCTAGTGAAAAAGAAAGACGGCACCCTTCGCTTTTGCGTCGATTACCGCCGCCTCAACAACATTACGAAGAAGGATGTCTACCCCCTCCCCCGCATCGACGATACACTGGACCGGCTGTGCAACGCTAAGTACTTCTCATCGATGGACCTGAAGAGCGGCTACTGGCAAATTGAAGTTGACGAAAGAGATCGCGAGAAGACTGCGTTCATCACGCCAGACGGACTCTTCGAGTTCAAGGTGATGCCATTCGGCCTGCTCTGCCCCAGCGACGTTCCAGCGAGTAATGGATATGGTGCTCGCAGGCTTGAAGTGGCAGATTTGCCTAGTCTACTTAGATGACGTTGTTGTCTTCTCCTCAAGCTTTGAAGACCACCTCAGAAGGCTTCGGATAGTGCTGGAAACGATCAAGTCTTCAGGCCTGACACTGAAACCAGAGAAGTGCCACTTCGCCTACGAGGAGCTGCTGTTCCTTGGTCACGTCGTAAGCAAGGATGGAGTTCGCCCAGACCCTCAGAAGACGGCTGCGATCGCAGAGTTTTCCACAGCCTAATGACAAGAAGGCTATACGCAGATTTCTTGGATTGTGCGCTTATTACCGACGATTCGTCAAGAACTTTTCGCGCATCGCTGAACCTTTGACTCAACTTACCAAGGCTGACGTGCCTTTTAAATGGGAAAGGCCACAAGAGGAAGCTTTCAACGAGCTGAAGCGCCGCTTACAGTCCCCTCCTGTGCTCGGGCACTTTGATGAAAACGCCGAAACCGAAGTTCATACCGATGCAAGCAGCGTGGGCTTAGGAGCGGTCCTCGTTCAGAAAAATGGCAGACAGGAGAAAGTTATCGCGTATGCTAGCCGTTCACTGTCGAGAGCCGAAGCCAACTATTCGACGACAGAGAAAGAATGCCTCGCCATTATTTGGGTCACGTCCAAATTTCGCCCCTACCTATACGGACGACCATTCAAGGTTGTGAGTGATCACCATGCTCTGTGCTGGCTGGCCAATTTGAAAGATCCCTCCGGCCGCCTTGCTCGTTGGAGCCTGCGTCTTCAAGAATTCGACATAACTGTAGTCTACAAATCTGGCCGCAAGCATTCCGATGCAGACTGCTTGTCACGAGCTCCTGTCGACGCAGCACCCGAAGAGGAAGACGACGACGCCTTCTTAGGACCGGTGAGCGCCAGCAGTTTCGCGCAGCAGCAGCACTCGGATCCTGACTTGCAAAGCCTAGTTGATTATCTGAAAGGCAAGACCGCATCGCCTCCCCGAGGGTTCAAGCGGCAACTGTCGTCCTTCGTCCTTCACAATAATGTCCTCCTGAAGAAGAACTTTGCGCCGAACAGGACAGTGCATCTTCTTGTCGTGCCCAAAAATCTCAGGCAAGAAATTATGCAGGCATGTCATGATGAGCCGACTGCAGGACATCTCGGGATTGCTCGCACGTTGCACCGCATCCAGGAGAAGTACTATTGGCCACGGCTAGCTACCGACGTTTCCCATTACGTGAAAACGTGCCGTGAGTGTCAGCGACGCAAAACGCCTCCGACTAGACCAGCCGGACTCCTGAACCCCATACCACCGCCAACTAAGCCCTTTCAGCAAATAGGGATGGACCTCATCGGCCCCTTTCCGACCTCTTCATCAGGAAACAAGTGGATCATCGTGGCCACCGACTACATGACCCGCTACGCCGAAGCAAGAGCGTTGCCTAGTGGTACCGCAACAGAAGTCGCAAAATTTTTTGTCGAACAAATTCTCCTGAGACACGGCGCCCCGGAAGTGCTCATCACAGACAGAGGAACGGCGTTTACAGCGGAGCTCACGCAAGCCATTTTAAACTACAGCCAGACAAGCCATCGGAGGACCACTGCCTATCATCCACAAACCAACGGACTCACAGAGCGTCTGAACAAGACCATCGCAGACATGCTCTCCATGTACATCGACGCCGAACACAAGACGTGGGACTCCATTCTGCCCTACGTGATCTTCGCTTATAATACTGCCGTCCAGGAGACAACCAGGTTTACCCCATTCCAGCTGGTATACGGCAGGAAGCCCACGACAACACTCGACGCAATGCTCCCGCACGTTTCTGACGAAGACAACCTCGACGTCGCCGCCTACCTTCATCGCGCCGAGGAAGCCCGAAGACTTAATTGCGCGGCTTCGCATTCAAGACCAGCAGCACACCGACGCCCGACGCTACAATCTGCGCCGACGAGACACGCATTACAAGCCAGGTGATCGGGTTTGGATATGGACGCCAGTTCGCCGGCGTGGATTGAGCGAAAAGTTGCTGCGACGCTACTTTGGCCCGTACAGGGTTCTCCGTCGGATCGGTGACCTCGACTATGAAGTCATCCCCGACGCCACGACAGCATCTCAGCGACGCCGCCCACGCCCGGAAGTCGTACATGTCGTACGCCTGAAGCCATATTATGAACGCTAAAGCACTCGAAGTTTCATTTCCCGTGTTTATTTTCATTTTAAAGCATCGAGACGATGCTTCTTTGGAAGGGGGGTAATGCCACGTATCATTGTATTGTTTGTTCGTTCACGCTCAAGGCTGCAGGAAAGGGCTGTTATCATTTTTGTTCGTGACGCGAGAAGCGACCGGACTTATCTCGATTGTTCACAGCCATGAACAGCTGCATCTACGTGTTTCTAGATTACTCTAGATGATCTCGACCTGTTATCTCGAAGTTTCCTTGCCGGCTTTAAATTGAACGATGCCGCGAGCAGCGGGCATTCGTAGTTCGACGACTGACGAGCTCGCTTATTGCTTACGCCGCCGCCGAGAGATTCAGTTATTTTGAGGGCGCAAGTCAGCCCAAATAAAGAGCTTCGTTTGCAAGTATTTCTGGTGTCTTCCTGACCACTGGACTGCCGCCACTACAACGTGACAATATGTGGATACGCATGATCCACACGTGTACATAAAGGGAAGCTTGCAAGTTTCATTACAGATGCACCGATATAATTTACGAGCTATCTTCACTAGCAGTCGCTCAACTCAGCACCTACGCTATAGGGCAGCTCCATCGAGGTGCTGCGATTACACAACGCAAGTATAACGCAAGAGGTGTGAGAGAGCCCAGTTATCGCCACCATGGTTCTCGCAGCAGTGCGAGCACAGTGGTGTTATGTTGGAAGGATCGACGGTGTCGGGGCTTCAGTGGCTTCACTAGGGTGCCTCGATGCGCGCGCGAGATGCGCGCGCGAGCGCGCGCGCATCGAGGCACCCTAGGCTTCACTGTCGCTCGATGCGCCATCCAAAGTTGAGATATAGTAACACGTCGCAGCCATGGTTCGTAAATAAAATAGAGTGTACCACATACAGACACTAACGTTGCTATGTCAAGGTTAAGAAAGAAAAAACGAAGAAACATATCGCAAATCCATAGGCGTTAGGTGTCCCTGACGCACAACACACTTCGGAGCAACCCGCTCGAGCGCACTAGACGTCTCTCTATGTGGCTTCTACCTTGTAGCTATTTCATTACCACGTGCTCGACGCACTGCGCTGCTCGCTGCCGGCACCCGCAACCAGCGGTGGCGAGTGGTTTCTGCCGGCGATTAGAGTTCTTTCGGTCGTCGTAGACCCGCTGGGATGGCCGGCCGCGTGCTGTGTTCGCGTGCGCTTCAAGCGGCGGCCGGACGCTGGCCCGTCGGAGCCCGGCCGGCACGGCGGATGCTCGGCAGCGCGCCTCTGCTGCGGCGCCCCTTGGCTCGGCCGATGGGCAGGCGAAGCGCCGTGTGCGCTGCGCGACCGTACTCCACGCAGCCGGAGTCCAAGGAAGACCTGCACACCATCATCAAGGCAAGGGGTCCTCGGAGCAGTGCGTTCGATGCTCTGCAGTGAAACGCGTACAGAGAAAATCGCTAAGTCAAGGAAAAACTAGGATGCCGACGACTTTTCGAGCGAACGAGCTGTGTACGCTTTCGCGTAATACAGCTGGATTAAAAAGTTGGCTGTGCTAGCTAGAGGGCATAGCTTTCCTGGCTCCCTACAAATGTTTCCTAGGGCTCAGTTGCTTGATGAGGCATTTCCTTATGCAGGAGCCTAACTGCTGTTTTTGTGTGCTCATTTCTTCAACCTACAGCTTTACTTTAATGCATGTAAATCAATGCACTGTACAGAATACTGTGTGGACACTTCATTAATCACAAGCCTGTAAATGTCTTTCCTAACACTGCATCATTTGTGCCAAAGTTTGTGCGAATGACGACCTTTTTCAATCCTCAGGAAGGAAGCGCTCAAGTTTTTCTAAGTTCGCAATTCTCTCAATTTTTAGGGCTTTATTGTGTGGTTTATGAGATAATCGTTGGTACAACTGTCAGGACGTCTGGATAATTAACTGTCAGAAGATTGAAGCCTAAAATTGCATATCTGTTCTTAAAGTGTCAGACTAAACTATACTGAAGTGTTCTTTCTACAACGTGGCAATGGGCTGTTATTCAAGCAAAAGGATTTGTGTGAGGATGTGTGTTTGCCGTCGTGTGGTCATCAGTTGGTATTGACTGGGGATGTCTGACTTGTGTGACATCACGACACACTTGTTACGTCATTCAGTCCTTGGTGCCGTTTCATGCTTAAGGATGCGAGATTGAATCCAAGCTGCAGTGGCTGCATTTAGATGGGGGCAAATTGCAAAATCACCACGTGCTGTGCGATGTCATATGACGCATTAAAGAACTGCAGATAAGCAAAGTTTATGTGGAGCCTTCCACTATGACATCCCTCATAGCCTAGATTCAACACTGGAATGTTAAACTCTGGGTACTGCACCATCATACTTGAGAAAGTAAAACTGTACAAAAGGGACACATAGAAATGCTGTCTCTCTTTAAATTATTTTTCTTCCTGCCCTTTTCCACACTTTTATTTTCTTTGAAATGAACCAGCTAGCCTGGAAGTGTGTTTGACTAAACCATATATCCTGTAATGTTCATCCATGTCGTCCCCTGTCGAAGTTGCATTATAGGATGGGTATGAGTTTGCTGCCAAATGGCAAACAGGTGACAGAACAAGTGGGCTAATGTAATCTGTAACAAGCTGCACCTGGTAGAGATAAGCCTGGACATAGGGAAGTCATGTAAATACCAAGAATTGAAGTGATTGTAAGCTGCCTTCGCATTGCACGTAGCTTTGTATTCGTGAAACAAGAGAAGCCCCTTTATGAGCTGTCTGGTCACAATAAGCCGTATTTTGTTTTTATGCTCGGTGCTCGAGAAAGTAAGAAAGAAAGCATTGCACTTTGGGCAGGCCAGCTTGAATGATGGACCATTGATGTAGAGAGGCAAACAGGACACACCATTGAAGCTGGCTTACCTAAATGGAATTGCATCCACTAGCCTAGAAACATCCCATTTAGCAGTTCATTGATGATGATGTATATTACAACAAATACATTCCTTTCACCCAGACTCAATCTTGAGAGAAAAAAGTTGTAGAGTTGTCAGGAGTCGTTAGGTTCTTTAAGGAAAGGAATGTGACAAACTACAATTTTAAAAACTAGTAGAACATTAGCACAACATTCAAGTTTTTCTAACCCTGTGTCCCAATGAGCACTGAACCTAACCTGGACGTCCTGGGGACGTTCAGGATGTCTTCAGGATTTCCAAGGGACGTTCAGTGCCCATTGGGTTTGTTACCTGACAGCCTCAGTCACTTACATGCCATAAAACCCTAGAGAACAACATAAAATCCAAACTTTGTGAGAGTGGTTATTTCTGCAGAGCATAACGACCTGTTGGCCGACACGCAGGCATTCACCTCTGTGCCTCCTTTGAAACCTTTCAGAATGCGGAGCGTGGCAGTGGGCCGAGTGAGACCCGTGAGTTTCAGGCGGAGACGCGCATGCTGCTGGACATAGTGGCCCGCTCCCTGTACTCGGAGAAAGAGGTGTTTGTGCGCGAACTGGTGTCCAATGCGAGCGACGCACTGGAGAAGCTGCGCTACCTGCGGCTGACCGAGGCCGAGGCGATGTCCGCGGGGTCGGCCGAGGCTCCCCTGGAGATCCACATTGGCACGGACAAGCTGGCCAACACCTTTACCATCCAGGACACGGGGGTCGGCATGACCCGCGAGGAGGTGCGTGTGAGCTCCTTGTGCCTTGAGGGGAGGTCTTATCATCATCATCATAATTTATTAACCCTTAAAGGTCCCGTTAGGGACATTGCATAAGGGTGGGAGGTGGTACAGGGGTGTTCAGCAGTCATAGATGGATATAAATATACAAGGAATATAGAAATACAGACAAATATAGAATAGAATAATAGGAAAAAAATATATATAAATATAGAATAAAGTATAGAACAAAATGGTAGAACAAGACAAAAAAAAAGAAGACAAGGGTAACCAATTCAAATAATCAAGTCATGACAGAGTGTGGCAGAAATATAAACAAAATCAGATTACAACTTTAGAAGTAGATCAGGCTGGTCAGTTTGCAGGGCTTGGAAGCTGGCATAAGGTGCAGGAAAATTATTTGTCGTTGAGATGGTCTGTTAGGAGCTGTCTGAATCTGGAAGAATTAGCCTCAATGACAGTGTGTTCGGGGAGGTTATTCCAGCTTTCTATCGCACTGGGAAGGAAGGATTTATTGAAAGAATTGGTGGAGCCGTGCAAACGCTGTATGCTTAGGGAGTTAAATAACGACAGGATGATCGTACCGGGGCTCGTAGAAGGTTTTCTCGAAGTGCTGGAAAGTTGAAGTAGAGTTTGTGAAAAAGTGTCTCCCAAAGCACTGTAGGCAGCTTTCTGTGGTTCTTTCACTGCGTGAACAACCATCATTCGGGAACTGCCTGTATGAACAGGGGACCATTGTGGTGGCTCAGGTGGTGTTGGCGTTCATTTATTTATTTATTTTATAGAATACTGCAGACCCTAAGATGGGTCCAAGCAGGAGGAGCAAAAATACTTAAAAAGAAGCGCAGCAAATTACATAGCAGAAAACTGACATATGAGTAATAGAACATAGTAAAGAACAAGGGAAAACAACTCAGCAATTAACAATAATAAATTTTGTTGATGGCATCAATGCTGTTTAAAACTTCAGGCGGGAGTTCATTCCATTGAGTTGTTGTGTGAGGAAAAAATGAGTATTTAAAAGCATTGATTCTGGCGATGTACGGTGTTGTGATTCCATGTGATGACGTCGTGTTAGTTGCGTTGTGACCGGTTCAAGAAATAAATCAGGGCTCATGGAGAGTTTATTTTTGAGTAGGAAAAGAAGTTTCAATCTTTGAATTTTTCTTCGTGTTTGCAATGTGTGTATGTTGTTTTGTGTCATAAGAGTGGTTGCTGCTGATCCCAATGTCCCAAGCTCAATCTCGGCTGCGGTGGCCATATTTCGATGTAAGTGAAATACAAAAATACCTGTGTACTGCGTGACATCAGTGCTTGTTAAATTAACCCAGAGCCCTCCACTACAGCATTCCTTATGGTTAAACAAGGGCATCGGTGGGCGAAAGTGTGATGAAGGATGCAGTAATGATTAAAGTAATGGGGATAGGTTAGCTGATTTTATGAAGTCCAGTAGTGAGCGATGGGATGGTTCCCGTGTCGAGGCAGTATATGTAGCAGGGTTGTGCAGGGAAACACCCACTGCCTTCAGGTGCCGGATCCTTACGTTAAACCCCACATTGCCTAGTTGTTGTTTAGTGTGAATAGGGTGAAGAATACAGTGTTTCATGCAGCTGCTGTACAATGTGAGCTGATATTTAAATTTCACGCAATAATTCTTACGCTGTTGCGGTAGGCTCTTTTTATAAAAAAAAAAAAACTGATGGGGCTTCGCATGTAAGTTCAGCACATCAGAAATTCAACTCGGCATTAGTGAACCAGTTGTCAGGTTTTACTGGAGCATGTAGGTACGAATTACCAAACAGGGAATGATGCAACCAAAATTGAAGGCGTATTTACAAGAAAACATTTGGGAACCGTGTTAAAGGAGAAATATTTTCAGATATCTTGCACAACATGTGCAGGCTACCATCCAGCTGTTGTTGTGGGTTTCAGCCTTTTCTGAGAAGTGCACTTTCTACATGCGAGAGAATGTCTTCCTACTTTGTCGAAGACTGCTAACGATGTTCCGGTAAACCTGTTATAGTGGCGCAGCTGAACAAATGGTGCTCAGGCACGTGTCACGTGTAAAGCCGCCCTGAACTCACAGTTGCAAGCCCAGGCTTGAACAATCTCTGCACGCACAAGTACATTTGGTAGGGTAATGGTAATTCATGTAGCACAGCAAGACTTCATTCTAACCGGTCTTCAGTGAGTTAGGCTTCTTGTTAACCAAGTTTGCAAGCAGCAAAACCAAGGCCCTGAAAAAATTTAGCCTATTAGGGAACTCAGCTCGGCAGGGTTTGTCCTAAACTGAATCTTCTTTTTTATAACCGAGGTTTGGACAAAGGTTGACTGAGGTTTGGCTTGCTGCTGTCTCCATTAGAAGTACACTGAAGAGAGATATTAATGGACACAAGTAAGTCAAGCTAAAGTGGTAAATTACCCTTTGCAAACAATACCAGTATCCTTCTTTACGAAAAGACGACTGCATTGCTCAGAAAATCGCCAAGTTCCTTATTTGCCCCATCTACATTCCCGTGCAGTGGTTGGAGGTTAGCACTGTGCCATCTTCAGGATGTGGACAAACAAAAATTAAATCACTTTTCCTACCAATTACAATGTCATTTTGTTAATGGGGTTCATCAGAGATGGCGCCAGCATACTGTTGCAAGCATATATCATTAATATCGTAGACCGCCCAACCTGAACTCGTATTTTTACTGCTGGAACTCAATCTACATGTTCCGAGCGTTCTTGGAAACTTCGAAATATTGCCCTGTGCGGCCGATTTCCCTGATTTAAATCTGATTAACGTCGGGCTCCTGCCTTTTTTTAATTCCCCGAAAGCGGTGGGAGGAGCCGACCAACCTTCCACTCAGTCTCGCGGCGGCTTGCCGCTCTGCCATCGGCGGAGTGATACGTAGTGATCGGGGAAAGCAAAGAGTCCACGCGTATTTTATTTGTGCGGGCCTAATTTGCAGCGATGTAGTCTGTGACTAGACCTGTTTATTCACTGAAATCTAAAAGAAACAAAATGAAAGCGAAAGCAATGTCGCCACGCAACTGCCTGAAAGGCACTCCATGCATTGGTCGACTCCTCCCACCGTATGTGGGTAATTAAAAAAAAAAAGCGTTTGGGACGTTAACTTGATTTAATTAGGGAAATTGGCCGCACAGGTCAATAGATCGAAGTTTCTGAGAATGCTCGGAACGTGTAGATCGAGTTCCCACGGCAAAAAGACGAGTTCAGACTCCTCTTCAGTGCACCTTTAAGCTGTTGTCTTGTTATGACATGGCACTTACCATTTGAAAAAAGTGCAGATTTGCCCGTAATACTTGTGCTTTGCATGCGGTTCCAAAGTTGCTGGACATCATGGCTTCACGCAGTCCAACTGGGCACATTGTAAAAAGAGCGATGGTTCACATTCTCGCATCTCAGCGGCACTCAGGTTTCCTCCTGTCTGTGTGGCACTTGGCGATGGCTCTGGATCTTGATGTGTCGTGTAATATAGCCATTCATCGCTCCAGGAATGTTATGACTTCATGGCTTTGGCTGTTTGTCCTGCTCTCATTGTGCGTGCAATTCTTGCTGTACACTTTGCTCTGCCTCGGAAATCTCTGGCCAGGCAGCTTCGCCTGTGGCCAACAATGCAGCAACTCGCAGTCCACTTTCAGGAAAACATTTTATAAATATGAACACACTTGAGAAATGCAGGATGACCTACATAAAGAAATGTGGATAAGATGGTGTGAAACGGGCACTTCTTCACTTTTTTTTAATTGCGCACTGTTTATCGCTTCTTTATGGCTTTTTCATGTTTTGTTTTGTATTGCACTTTTACTTGCACATTGGTAGTGCGCAAGTATAGCACACTTATGCTTGCCCTTTTGTCCTCTACCTAGCCTACAAATAACTAAGCCATGCATATTTCGCTCTTTGCCACAGTACCCGAGTATCCTCAAACATACTTTCGCCTTTCCTGGTGAAAACCTGCGTTGTTTTGACTTCTGCGGAGTAGCATGTTCAGAAATCACTGATTAGTGAGGAACGACTGCTGCTTCTATCCAGCGAAAGGCTGTACCGAAACCCCACACAGCAAGAGCTCCAGAAAACTTATTCGCTCCAGACAAATACTTCGAAATTTCGAGTAGCAAACATTCGCATCCAATTGAATATCGAATGCTTTGGTATTCGATTTAATATTTGCACATGCCTAGCATTTACCCTTGCATGACTGGTGTGTGTGTTGAACGCGAGACTTTCGTCATCCTTTCATTACGGCATTCAATTCTGTTGTGGAGAAAATGTTTTGTCCATTTTTAAAAACAAGTTCTCTAAACACAGCTTACGTATGCACAGAGGGGAAGAACTGAAGGGGTCATGCACATGCAGAGACTTCTGGTTTAGAAGAACTTCTATTTGGGCTAGATGATGGTTCATTGCACTCAGGAAAGGAAAAACAGTAGCGCCGAAAAAGCACACACAGCTGAAGAACGACATAGGACAAGTGTGCGTGCGCGTGTGCACGCGCGTGAAATTAAGAAACGCTCATTTAGGTAAACATTTATTGGGGGTCGACGTTTCGGACCGAGCCTGTCCTTTTTCAAGACTGAAGTTACATGGTTCTTGCTTCTCATCTTAAGGATGCTCCATCTGTACAGGTGTTCAACACATGAACCAAAACAAGCAGATGATGCGGGAGGGAAAAACGGCTCAAGGAAAAGAAAAAAAAAAGAAAAAGAAAACAAAATACACAAACGGAACAGGGAGGGTAAATGTCATCGCCCACCACCCACGTCTGCGATTGCGGGGAGCACAGACGAAGAAGAAAAAAAAAGGGGAAAAAAAAGTGGGAGGGAAAAATAACAGCAGCAAGTAAAGTGTATGGAAACAGACAGTGGCCGAAGCACAAAATAGATTTGATATGCGCTCACGTGTTGTCCACTTAATTGAGTAGTGTTTCAGTGAACACTTTCAAATATTTTCACATATAGGCTTTTTAGGGTAAAATTATGGCTTTTGCGGCATGGCATTGCCAAGCCTGGCGCACACCAGAAAACCAGTGAATCTTCTTAACTAGTAAGCTGGTTAACTATAATTTCTAATTAACTTTTTAACTGTTAGAGTTAGGCGCCTGGTTGTAATTAGAGATCTGTAGCCGATGGTTCGGAATGCCTACATCAGTTTTTATAATTTCAAAACCGTTAATAGCTTTGGCGCTGTGGCTGTACAAAATTTGGCTTTTTCGACTAGTTACGTGCGCTGGAGAGGTTGCTTTTCCTGCAAGCTTTCAAAAGCGCATGTATTTTCGCACGATGCAGCCAAACTTTGTCGAGCCACAGCGGTGAGGGTAACTATGTTTTCAATATTCTAAAAACTGATTTGGCTATTACTAACGACCAGCTACAAATCTCTAATTATAACTAGGCACCTAACTCCACTAGTTAAAAAGTTAATTATTAAAAATTAGTTAACCAACTTACTACCTTAGACAATTCACCGGTTTTCTTGTGTCCGCCAGCACTGGTAATACTATGCTGCAAAAGCCATATTTTTACTCCAAAAAGCCTATTTCTGAAAATTTTTGAAAGTGTTCACTGAAACACCCGGTATATACGAGTATATGTACTATATATTTCCCTGTTTCTGGCAGACTGACCGTTCTCTCTTACTGGGTGCTGCAGGTGGTGGAGAGCCTGGGCACCATAGCCCGGTCGGGCTCGAAGGAGTTCCTCCAGAAGCTGGCCGCCAACGACGGAGCAGCCGGCTCCATCATTGGCCAGTTTGGCGTCGGCTTCTACTCGGCCTTCATGGTGGCCGACCGGGTGGAGGTGTTCACGCAGTCGCGACGCGCGGGCGCCAAGGCCGTGCGCTGGAGCTCGGACGGGTCGGGCCAGTACGAGCTCTCCGAGGCCGAGGGAGTGCAGGAGGGGACCAAGATTGTGCTCACCCTCAAGCCGGACTGTGCGGACTTTGCGGACGCCGACTTTGTGCGCAAGGTGATCGAGAAGTACAGCAACTTCGTGGGCAGCCCCATCTACCTCAACGGGCAGCGGGCCAACACACTGCAGGTAAGGGCTGGCACAATACGTCTGCATTGATGGGGTCGTTTGTCGCACCACTTGAGACACATCATCATCATCAGCCTGACTACGCCCACTGCAGGGCAAAGGCCTCTCCCCCCATGTCTCCCCAATTAACCCTGCCCTTCGCCAGTTGCGGCCACCGTATTCCCTCAAACTTCTTAACCTCATCCGCCCACCTAACTTTCTGCCGCCCCCTGCTACGCTTGCCTTCTCTTGGAATCCACTCCGTTGCCCTTAAGGACCAGCGGTTATCTTGCCTTCGCATTGCATGCCCTGCCCAAGCCCACTTCTTCCTCGTGATTTCACCTAGGACGTCATGAACACGCGTTTGTTCCCTCACCCACTCTGCCTGCTTCCGATCTCCTAACGTTACACCTATCATTTTTCTTTCCATAGCTCGCTGCGTTGTCCTTAGCTTAAGCTGAACCCTCTTTGTTAGCCTCCACGTTTCTGCCCCATTGGTGAGTACCGGTAGGATACAGCTGTTGCATACTTTTCCCTTGAGGGATGAAGGATTACCATGTTGGTAATACTATAGTAAGATACAACTTAAAAAAACAGCAGCTGCTAACACTGGGCCGTGGTCCGTGGCGTCCTGTATTACTCCGCTGCCCAATCGCAACAATAAACGAAATCAGCTCTTTAATGTTTGACTACATCAAACAATCCATGTATTAAAATTGTACAGCTCATAATTTTTTTCTTGTGATAAGCTGCTTGTTTAAGTAACAAGAAATGATTAATTAAGCAGCGGACTACTTTTTCATCGTGGAAGAATTCTGTGCACGGAGGCTCAGTTTGGGTGCATCTTCGCTGCAGGCTTAAGTTGTATCCGACTATAGTTCATTGGTTTTGGATAGTTGGTACATGTTTCTATAATTTGTAAGTTTTAGCACAAATGCAGGGTCGTTATAACACACAACTCTGGTGCCACTCAGCTGTTCTCTGTCCCTCTCCTTTGTGTTGAAATTCTTAAATCCAGGACAGTGACAAGGTTGCAGAGCTGCGGCAGGATGTGAATGCAGTCTTAGCTTTTGGAGTGCATAAGGGTTAAAAAACAAAAAATGAGCAGACTGGCTAGCATCAGCTCCTTAAATTTACCATATTTACTTGAATCTAGGGCAGAGTTAATTGGAGAAACATGGGAGAGACCTTTTACTGTGCAGTGGGCATAGTTGATGATGATTAGGCCGGCGGCGATTCTAAGTCAACAGCCGAAAGTTGAAGGCGATATAAAACAAAAGAAACTTCCCTCGAATGTGCGACAGCCAGAAAAACAAAAACAATTGAGAACTATAGCAGGGATAGCACGCAAATGGCATTCATTGCCAAAAATCTGCTTCCGCTCACTTGTCATTGTTGACCTCCTTATCACTGTCCTCCTTGTGCGCTGTGCAATCTTCTGTGCCATCAAGTGCATTGGAAATGCTGCACTTTTGCAATGGAGCGTGCAACCAAGTCTTCCGGAATGTCGTCCCAGGTGGCCTCTTTGGGATTAGTTTGCGTGTGTCCCTGGCCCCATGCAATGCCTTGCTCTGTTGCCAGCTTTGGCAACAAAACCAAGAGGAAGAAGTGGGGTTGGGCAGGCCATGCAATGCGAAGGCAAGATAACCGATGGTCCTCAACGGAGTGGATTCCAAGAGACGGCAGAAAGTTGGGTGGGCGGATGAGATTGAGAAGTTTGCGGGGATAGGGTGGCCACAACTGGCGAAGGACAGGGTTAACTTAGGAAGCATGGGAGAGGCCTTTGCCCTGCAATGGGCGTAGTCAGACTGATGAGGATGATGATGATGAGAGGTGTTGGAGTTTTCGGTTTTTATCTTTTAAAAACTTGAAAACTCGGCGGACCATTTTTGAAGTTCGTTTCGAAATGCAACTTTCTATGTTTTTTTTTTCAGTGAATTTTTTTTCCTGCGAATGAATTACTGACTTTTTTTGGTGTTTTCACTTGGCAATCCTGCGTGGTGAAAAGTAACTGAGAGTCTCTCCTGGCATTTTTGTCAACATGAAGACTTTGTTTACCTGTAATTAACGTATAAATGGTGGCACTTGTAGCTGTAGCTTGCACAAGGAATTGCTATGATCATTAAAGAAGTAATGCCAGTAAATGAGACGGCTGGCAGACACTAGCTGGCATGTTTTCGTCGGGTTGTCACATTGGTTTGAGCGAGACGACGGGGCATCACTTGTTCTGCGTGTTGATGACAGCGATGGAACGGCAGCTCAGTCACCATGGTAACCAGAACGTACTGTTTAGTGATGCCCATGCACATTTTGTTATCGGAGTCCTACGTGGAGTTTATTAACCTACTTAACCACCAGCAAGGAGGTGGGGATTGCCAGTCTGCAGAGGCATGTAAGCTAGCGGGGCAGTGCCAAAAATTGCATAACTGCACTGCTTACACCACGACGCATTGCGTCCCTGACTTCCCTACTTAACTTTCAACTTCGACTGAGTGAGCTCATACTCAACAGCCAGCTGGGTATAACTTGCATGTCATGGATAACTTGCATGTCACGCATGTTTTTGGATTGAAACCGAATAGGACAAACTTAATTTGGCTTACATATATCGGTTTCTATCGGTCTAGACTGATAAGTCAGACCCCTAGTAGTAATGGTTATGGTGCTGTCTTCTGTTGGTGTTTTGTGGGAGTGCCACCTGTATGCATTTTTTTTTTCGTTTTCACGTGTTGTCATTGTGTTTTATGAATACGACAACAAAATCCTTGAATGTAAGGCGACCTAAGAGTTCCATACCTTGTGTTCTTAAAGAAGCTGTCTGCCTAGATTTGAATAAATACGGTATTCAAAGAAAAAAAAAAGCCTGTCCATGGCATGGCAGGACCAGCACAGCTGGGGCAGGGATCTTTTTTTTGGCAGGGACAGCTGCTGCGTGAAGAAGCTCAGTGTGGAAACTGGCAGCACATGCTAATGCTCAGCTCAACTTTACGTTTACATCTTATAGCTGCTTGCTGGAGATCTGGACATGTACTCTTACATTAATGAGGCAGTAGTTACTCATTGAAATCCACCCGAGCGCAGCCAAACGGCTACAAAGGAAAGCTATGCAGCTTTCTCAGAAACTTCGCAGTTAAATAAAAATTCGTCCTGGTCCGGGGTTCCAACCCAGGACCACCGCTACACCGGAGCAGTCTCTCTACCAACTGAGCTAACCAGGACTGCAAGCTTATGGTAGGGCGAGAGCGAATTGATCAATAACTCGAAGTGGGAACAGTGCTGGTCAAATGTTTAGGGGAATCCCCCAAGGTGGAGTAGATTTGTAATAAGGGAGTAATTACTCATTGGCATCCACCCGAGCGCAGCCATACGGCTACAGAGGAAAGGTATACATAGCCATAGACATAAGCTTGCCATCCCGGTTAGCTCAGTTGGTAGAGCAACTGCTCTGGTCAAGCAGTGGTCCCGGGTTCAAACCCCGGACCAGGACGAATTTTTCTTTAACTACGAAGTTTCTGAGAAAGCTGTACAGCTTTCCTCTGTAGCCGTATGGCTGCGCTCGGGTGGATGTCAATGAGTAATTACTCCCCTATTACAAATCTACTCCACTTTTGAGGATTTCCCTAAACATTTGACCAACACTCTTACATTGTGCGTGGAATACATAAAAGACAGCATACCGAAGATATATATTTAAAATTATTTTTTCCAGTGTTCATGGCACACGTGGAAAGCAATAAACATGAGGTATATGGGCTTAGCCTCAAACATAATAACATTTGAAAGAACTTGTTGAACTCTGTGTTATTTGCCTGGATTGCATGCAGCATTTCTCTTAAGGGAGGATGAGGGGATCAACGGCAACTGTTCTATTTTTTGACTTAGACCGATGAAATTTGGCCGACTGGCTTAAAAAGCATCAAACAATCAGGTGTAAAGTTTCACAATGACTCCTCCAGTAGGTTCCCTTTTATCATTGTTATATGTTGTCCCAATGTTGCTTGCTTGCGGAAAGCCTAGCATGACAAAAAAACAAAAACAAAACAGGCTACAGGTCTGTAAATGCTGTTAATATTTACTAAGAAGTGTGGTGTAAATCAAGACTCTGTTAATTTTTTTAAAAGTTTCTCAGCTTTTTTTTTTTTTTTAAGGACACAATATGCACCTTCTTTTATTTCTAGAATGTATCGTGCTCTAATTATACCATGTAATAAAAACAAGTGAGCCTAAATGGTAATTTTGAGACTGTCTAGATGCAGACCACATTTCAGTGATTGCAACAAAACAAATGGGATAAAAATCCATGCACCCATTGCTGTGCTACGCTTTCCATGAGGAAGGTATTAAGCTCAGAACAAACTTTTGCAAAAACAAGCCTGAAAGTTCCAAGCTAGCACTCACTGTCTATGTGTAGATGCTGACAAATATGTTTATCTGGAGCGCTTAAAGTTTATTTTTGGGTTAAACATTTCAGTACAACATAGAAACAGTGTTGGAGATGCCAAAAAGTGTACTTTTCTGAAATTGACTTTTTTCGTGATTTTTGTGATCTGATCGCCACCTCCCCCCTTAATCAGAAGTTGGTAACCTGGGGCAGTACGCTCCTTGGGAGCTTGCACACATAGCCGAGCATTTGTTCCTGCCCTCAAGACATGCTGCTGTCTCCTTCTGGAATGGTCGCCAATCTTTGGTCTCTCTTCTGGCTCAGATCTCTGCACAGCAGTTGCTTCAGCTTGTGAAGTAGCCAGAATTGCGTAGATACATGTAGCAGTAATATAACTGTGGACTGCCACCAGATTTTGGGCAGTATCGAAGCAGCAGCGAAAAACCCAGCTTGAGGTAAGATGAAGTGGCAGCAGCGTTTTCATGGTGGAGCTCCCAGCTGCCACATTTCCACTTTTCTTTGTCGTGACGTATGTCAGGTGGCAAAGACCTGCAGTTTACTGCCACTTATTTGATGTCCTGGAGGAACAAAGAAAGCTGCCAATACGGCCTTGCCATCCAGTCCTGTGGTGTGGATACCCTGACAACTTCTACTGTCCGGACACTGCGGCTGTAGACCGATGTTTCCTCTCGCGTTCCAACATTCCGGCACAGTGGGACTCAACCAGGACAGAGAATTAGGGATGAGCATCTAGTGCATAAGAAATTTACCTTTTGGGTATCAAATGGCAAGGTTTGCAAGTAAATGCGCAGGAGCCTCTGTAGAATAGGTAGATTTTTTTTTCCGGATATTTTTTTTCTCTCCTGCCTGCCAAGTTTCATTCATATATATGCTCTCTCCCTTGTTGGCAACTGCGGACCTCAGTTAAAATGGCATGTTTCTGCAGTGCTAAAAGCTGTGCAAAATGCAGTGACATCAAACCCTATCCTATCGCATGCCCCACCGCGGTGGCCCAGTGGTTATGGCGCTGGCGCTCGGCTGCTGACCCGAAAGACGCGGGTTCGATCCCGGCCGCAGCGGCTGAATTTCGATGAAGACGAAATTCTAGCGGCCCGTGTGCTGTGCAATGTCAGTGCACGTTAAGGAACCCCAGGTGGTGGAAATTTCCAGAGCCCTTCACTACGGCGTCCCTCATAGCCTCAGTCACTTTGGGACGTTAAACCCCATAAACCAACCAAACCAACCTATCCTATCGCATGTTGTGGAATGGTTGGCAGCTGGCGTTGTTTAAGTGTAGTGCTTATCATGAAATTTCCTGGTGTTGTGGCTTCTCAAAAGGGACAGAGAGCCAAGCATGGGCTGTGGCTGTTGCATGAAGGCATTGCTTTGAGCCTTTGAGCTGGCTTTCTTCACATGGCTATTCTGGGTGTGCCCCTGCTCTGCTGCTCTCTTCCACGCTGCGCCGGTTGAAAACAAACCGCCAGCTTCTACCACACGTGCACCGTTCGTGTTGGAGACAGGCTCAGGTGGCAGCCGCCAGTGCTGGAAGCACACACTGGCCACTTTGCATGTGTAATTGATTCCTCGTGAAACCAGATCACACCTGTGGCATTCATCTATCTGTGGCAGAATCTATCCAAAACAGGGCAGTGCGATTCATTTCACGAAACTATAACTACCGTTCAAGCGTCACTCAGATTAAAACCGATCTTCCTCTACTATCATTCAGCACGCACCGTGACATCGCTCTCCTAACACTATTTCACAAATATGTTCACTTCAGTAGAACTACTTCATTTCACCTCTATGCCTCGTCCCGCACGTCGAAAAGATTATATATATTAATTCATCTGCACTACCACGAGCCATCAGATTATGGACTGATCTGCCAGACAACATCGCTTCCGCATCTAATCTAGAATCTTTCCATTCTCAACTCATCACACATTTCACTGAAACCACCATTTAGCACTGGTTTTTTAGCCCTATCATTGAGCCCTTTTTTTATATCAGATTTTTTGTTCTTTACTTTGCTGCTACTCTCGTGCCATTTGGACGTTTTCTTACTTATGTTTGCCTGCCATGTTTCTGTGTTTGCCTTAATCCCACTATTTTACTCATTGTTCCCACTTTCGGTGAGCACATTATCCTTTATTTTTGTGCTTTATTTTGTGTTGTGTATTGTTTTTTTTTCTTTTCCTGTTATTTCTGCGTCGTTTCTTCTTCTCTGCTAATTTGTTGATATATTGTTTATCATGATTGTATGTTTCCCTTTTTGGCTATTAATGCACTGTATTGATTTATCTTTTTTTTCTCGTGATCGTATGTTCCCCTTTTGTTTCCTTTGGTTATTAAGGCACTGTATTATATTTTTTTCGCCCCCCTTACACAATGCCCAATGGGCCTGTAAGGTAAGTAGAAAACCAGCGGAAAGGACGCGTTCACAAGGGGGAGAAGTACACTGGACAACGCTGAAGCACTACTGAAAATTCTTTATTTGGTGGATCGCCAACATCAGAACAGAGTGCACATGCACGAGAGCAACCACAAACGTTAACAAAGCTACAAACACAAAATTGATTAAGCGAGCGAAGATTGCATGGAACATAGAACATAGGTTGTCACATGCAATCTTCGATCGCTTACATTTCATGTTTGTTGTTTTCATAGCGTTTGTGGTTGCCCTCGCGCATGTGCACCCTGTCCTGATGTTGGCGATCCACCAAGTAAAGAATATCTCAGTTGCGTTTCCAGTGCTGTCCTGTGCACTTCTCCTCCTTGTGAACTCGTCCTTTCCGCTGGTTTTCCACTTACCATGCACCAACTGGCCCAACAAGCTACGCTTCTTCAATACTAGGCCTGTAAGGTATTTCAAATAAATAAATAAATAAATATGCCTCTTCTTTCAACAAGTTTCCCGTGTAGCTAACGATTCTTTGTGCGCTCCCCAGAGGGCGCCACATCTTGTGGAAAAGGCAGAACCTGTGCCATGACTGTGTGGACCTTCTTTCCCCTTGGCAGGCGCTGTGGCTTCTGGAGCCCCGGGACGTGACGCAGGCGCAGCACGATGAGTTCTACCGGTACCTGTCGGGGGCGTTTGACGTGCCCTGCTTCACGGTGCACTTCTGCACGGACGTGCCCCTCTCCATCCGCTGCCTGCTGTACGTACCCGAGGGGAAGCCCGGCCTCTTCGACATGGGCCGCGAGGGCTCCGGCGTGGCCCTCTACTCGCGCAAGGTGGGTCGGACACACGAGGGCTGGACACAACGCTCTCATCAGCAATGCAGCAACACCCTGTGGTGTTGTTGGTAATAATTTTTCAACAGCGCATGCTATACAAGGACACAAGACGAGGAAACACACACACGAGCGCTGAACTGCAACTTGGCGCCTTTTCTCAAATAAAGTTGCAGTTCAGCGCTCGTGTGTGTGTTTCCTCGTCTTGTGTCCTTGTGTAGCATGCGCTGTTGAAAAATTATTATGAATAACCAACTAGCCCGTGAGCTCACCCTGTGTTGTTGGTGGTGCCTTTTTATCTCCGGGTTTACAAGGTCGCATATCGGGATTGTTTGCTCAGCGACAACTACGATGAACTAACACGCTACCACATATCGCGGGCCTTTGCCAGGCACAAAAAAAAAAGAAAAACAGGAGCTGGTGATGCTGATGCCGATATGAATATCGAAAGCTCGCATCGGAGGAAAAAGTTGCGGGCGGAGTGGGTGAGAGAACAAACGCGGGTTAATAACATCCTAGTTGAGATCAAGAGGAAGAAGTGGGCTTGGGCAGGGCATGTAATGCGAAGGCAGGATAACCGCTGGTCCTTAAGGGTAACGGAGTGGATTCCAAGAGAAGGCAAGTGTAGCAGAGAGCGGCAGAAAGTTAGGTGGGCGGATGAGATTAAGAAATTTGCGGGGATACGGTGGCCACAACTGGCAAAGGACAGGGTTAATTGGAGACACATGGGAGAGGCCTTTGCCCTGCAGTGGGTGTAGTCAGGCTGATGATGATGATGATGCAGATTTGCATCATGGCCTCATACATCAGGCTCTTCCTGCCGTTAAAGCATGGGCCTAGTCAGCACACTCATGACAATGTCCTCAAAGTTGTTCATCCGAATAGGGTTTAGGGTGTGATATCAAAGGTCTTTCTGCTCTGCTGCCAGTGCAGCTTTTATCGATGTGGCTCAAAGGACGATCCATCTTCATCTCTCTTGCCCACCCTCCCTAATAAACCTCCATCATCTGCATGCTTGTGCAGCACATTGGTAGTCATTTACCGTATTTACTCGCATAATAGGCGCACTACTGCCACACCTGCAGTTTAGTCGTGAAAAATCGAATTTTGTTATTTCTGCGCATAATAGGCACACCCTGAACTTGGCACTGTGATCAGTACTGCATTTACGCAATTGAAAGCCGACACCTGCCCCCCAAATCTTTATTTTAACAAAGTTTTTACTAACTGAGTACTAGTGCTCACTAGTGCCGCTGCCGTCACAGCCACTGCGGACCCACAGCACGTACATCACGGGGAACAGCCACACAGAATTTTCAGGGATGCTCAGTTTACACCTCTGTTTGGAAAGCTTCCTTCCTGGCCGGAAACCTTCCAAACTTTGACCCACGAAAACCTTGGTGATAGGAGTCACATACAAAAATATAGGCACGCCGCAGTTGCAACTGCCGCATTTCTTGGTCACGTCGAATTTCCGGCCTGCCGCACACTTGCTGTTTTCGAGAGCAAACTCCCAGCTGTGTACCTACAGTAATCCCTCGTTATAACGAAGTCAGCAGGACGGCGAAAAAATTCTTTATAAGCGATAATTCAATATAAATGACCACTCGGAAAAAAGCTAAAACAGTCGAGATTTAATTGCGCCAAAACTGTGAGGAAGCTGGCGGATGACGCCGCGCGGCATCCGCCAGCTGCGGCCAGCTACGGCTCAAGGTCAGTCTCTGTGTCTCCTCGGAGCACCACCGCAGCGAAATCGCAAGTTCGTGGCCTATGTAGCTTTCACTACAAAATTTGCTCCTAGCACAGTTGTTACTTCTACCAGCAACTTCGTATTGGTCAGCGATCCTCAAAGACAATACAGTTTTCAAATTGCTTATACCAGAGTTTATTATCTATATCAAGAACAAGCTTTAGCTCATTTTTGTGATCCAGACGGGATCCAGGCTGATCGACAGGCCAGCAGGCTCGGCTTACTTCACGTTCGCACAAGAAAAATACAAAGTAGCCATGCTACCATAAAGTCTGCCTCCTAGATTCGAGCAACGACAGCATGCCTGTGCAAGAGTGGATCTTTCGGCAACCATGCCGCCTGCAGGAACGCCGAGTGACAAACTGCGCGCTGCTCCCTGACTGCCCTGGTCGCCGCTAAGCCTAGCCGGTTTAGCATCGATGCCGCAGCTGTTAGCGCTTCGGGACTGGACAGCACTCAAATAAAGGCGCTACACCTGGCACCCCTTTACTGTCATCCAGTCTCATAATAAAAGATACATTAGATTTCCGTGACGCCTTCAGCAACAGAGCTAGCAGACAGCAGGCAAACCGCATCAGGCAGGAGCAGCATCAAAGCAGCTATTGGATGAAATTTGCTTGTATCGCAGTCATCACCTCTACTCCCAGGGCTTGCTATGAACTTGAACAAACAATACTATATTGCGTTTTCAGACGCCGGCGGCCGGCATCAAGGCTGGCAGGCCACGGCCAGTCTCTACGCGCGTGAACGAGTGCGTTGAGACCGGCCGCGGGCAGGCCGGCCCGGCTCAAAGGAGCGCGCCCTACGTCATGATGACGCTGCCGCTCTCCGCGCTCGCGTTGGCTCCTGCTTCCCGTCATTGCGTTTGCCGCGGGCGGCCCGTTGTTGACATCTAGCAGGTTGGACACGGGCGGTGAGCTGCGCTTGGACGCTGCGGCGCCATTCGCAACTTTGCGCCGCGGAGAATTGCGCTCGCTTTTCGCACATGCATCCGTGCCGTAACAACAAAATTCAGTGACCCTAACAAGCATTTAGACAACTTCATCACATGTGGTTCCTAGGCCTCAATCTGACTGCTCTTCCATCCTGTCCGTTCTTCCCCACGCCATCCTGCTCCTCGGATGTGTTGCAACTTACACTAGCGCCCTCCTACCGCACTGCCTGCAACCGTGTGTTGCAGCAGACATCTTTGCTGCCATCATCATCAGCCAGATTACGCCCACTGCAGGGTGAACGCCTCTCCCATGTCTCTCCAATCAACCCTGTCCTTAGCCAGTTGCAGCCACCGTGTTTCCACAAATTTCGTTACCTCATCCGCCCACCTAACTTTCTGCCGCCCCCTGCTACTCCTGCCTTCTCCTGGAATCCACTCCGTTACCCTTAAGGACCAGCGGTTATCTTGCCTTCGCATTGCATGCCCTGCCCAAGCCCACTTCTTCCTCTTGATTTCAACTAGGGTGTCATTAACTCGCGTTTGTTTCCTCACCCACTCCCTCCCACACCCTCACCCACTCCGCCCGCTTCCAATCTCTTAACGTTACTCCTATCATTTTCCTTTCCATAGCTTGCTGCGTTGTCCCGAACTTACGCTGAACCCTCCTTGTTAGCCTCCATGTTTCTGCTCCATATAGGCGAGTACCGGT
Source organism: Amblyomma mixtum (assembly GCF_055824585.1). Taxonomy (NCBI): domain Eukaryota; kingdom Metazoa; phylum Arthropoda; class Arachnida; order Ixodida; family Ixodidae; genus Amblyomma; species Amblyomma mixtum. The sequence goes on along the minus strand of NC_143019.1, from coordinate 137,305,041 downwards.
AAGGTAGAACTGTCGCATACTTTTCTCTTGAGGGATATTGGTAAACTGCCATCCATGGTGTTTTTATTCTTCTAGTTATTTCCCTCTCATGATCCGGATCTGTGGTCACTACCTGCGCTAAATAGACGTATTCCCTTACTACTTCCAGCCCCTCGCTACCAATTGCGAACTGCTGTTCCCTTGTTAGGCTGTTGAACATTGCTTTGGTTTTCTGCATGTTAATTTTTAGCCCCACCGTTTCGCCACACACTCCTAACAGTGCACTCGCCTGCTGCTGTGTGTTCAGGTGCTGATCAAGCCTCGGGCGGAGATCCTGCCCAAGTGGCTGCGCTTTGTCAGGGGTGTGGTGGAGAGTGAGGACATCCCGCTCAACCTGAGCCGGGAGCTGCTGCAGGACAGCGCCCTCATCCGCAAGATCCGCACGGTCATTGTGAGCCGGCTCATCCGCCACCTGGCCCGCAGTGCAGAGCGGGAGCCCGAGAGCTACGGCCGCTTCTACCGGGACTACGGCGTCTTCCTCAAGGAAGGCATCTTGGCCGCTCACGAGCAGGTAAGCTCTCCTCATGGGCGCTACTGCCACAGGATGGCAGCACTGGTCAGCCTACCCAATGCACACAGTCTGTATGGGCAGCCAGTGGTTTTTTTTTATTTAAGGCTGGTCTTAGAAAAGAAATTTTTGTTAATGAAGTCAAAATAGTGCATTCTTCAAGGAACTTGTGTTTTTGCATGCTGATTCCAAATGTGCAAATTTTATATGAAACAAGCTCTTGTGCACTTATAAACTAATATGTTATGTAACTTTTTGCCAAGAGCTTTCAATAAATTTTGCTGCAGGAAACTTGTTAGGATGCATGCCATTGTCTTGTCTTGACATCAAACTCTGCAATAAGGGCAAAATTATTATGCTGCCTATCATAGAAGTTGAGTTAAAACCGGAAAACTGATGATTTCAAAATCCTATAACTTGCTTTCTATAACAGGCAAGATGCATAGCTTGATGTCAAGAGAAACCAATGGCATGCAATGTAACAAGTTCCCTGCAGCACAATTTCTTTCAGCAAAAGTTACCTAACATATTGCACAAGGACTCAAGTGCATAAGTGCACAGCGATCAGTAGAAAACCAGTTGAGACTCTTTCACGATTGTGTTGGTCTTGCTTTGTCTTTTCGTGAAGTGTGTAGCACCATCAACTTGCCCTTGGGGCCAAGTCCAAGGACATATATTGTGTGTCCCTGCTCAGTCACACATCATCATCATTTATTTGAGCCTTAAAGGGGTAAGGGGGGAGTAGTAGTAGTACATTCAACATGACTCATATTGGTGGGGAGAAAAGAAAAGAAGGGAATCAATAAAAAAAAACATGCAGACAAAGAAAGCATAAATAGAATTAAAGTAACGAAAGGGAAAATGAAACAATTTATACAGGAAGACATAATCATAATCTGCAGTAATAAAGCATGCATCGATTCAATGGGGTTAATTAAGTAAGCCTGGTGAGGAGACCAAATTGCTGATCATGTCGACTTCGAGAGAATGCATGTGCACTCGTCATGATGCATGATACAGCACAGTCCCTAGCTTCTCTGATGATGCATCGTAACACTGATGACGGTGAGTGATGATTAGTGGCACAGTCTAACACAGTGTACAACAAGCGTCCGCCAGTGCAGTCTTCTCAGGGGTGCACTATCTGGTTGCAGGCCGAGAAGGAGGAGATTGCGCAGCTGCTGCGCTTCGAGTCGTCCCAGCAGCCGGTGGGCAGCACTGTGACCCTGACCGAGTACTGTGGCCGTATGAAGGAGGGTCAGCGGGACATCTACTACCTGGCCGCACCCAGCCGCCAGCTGGCCGAGGCCTCCCCCTACTTTGAGGCGGTGCGCTCGCGGGACGTGGAGGTGCTCTTCTGCCTGGAGCCGTACGACGAGCTGGTGCTGGCACAGCTGCGGCAGTTCGGCCGCAAGAACATCACCTCCGTCGAGAAGGAGATGCGCCGGGACGCCGAGGAGGCCCACGAGGAGCCCGAGGAGGTGCGCGGACTGGCCGAGTGGCTCAAGGCAGAGCTCGGACCCATGGTGCACAAGGTGGGTTGGGAGATGAGCCCCGTCTCTATGCAGCGGTGGCACACGTTCGCCATGATGTTCACTGCTGTTGCCATAGTCGCATTTGTGATTGCCTGCCACTCCACGGAGACTACAGTTGACAACATAGCCGGCGTCCCTTTAAGGGAAAGTCTGGTCTTGAAAAAAAAAAAATTTTATTAATGAAGTCACAGTTTAGAAGTTTTCTGGGCACATGTATTTTTGTGCACTGATTCTAGACATGTCATTTAATTTCATGTTAAACAATTCCTTGAGCACTTATGCAGTTTTTATGCAAGTATTTTGCAAAGAGTTTTGAAGAAAATTTGCTGCGGGAAACTCGTTGAAATGTATGCTATTGGGTTCTCTTGATGCCAAAGAATGCAGTAAGGGTAAAATTATCATCCTGTCTACCATAGAACTTGAGTTATAGGGTTTTTAAGTTGTCGCTTCAGAAACGAGAAGAAAAATGTGTATTCCTGTTTCTGAAATGGCAGCTTCAGTACCCTATAACTCATGTATGTAGTAGTTGTCTATACCCTTTTGCTCCAAGTCTACACTGGTGCATTCCTATGCTCGAGGGAATCGGGCTTGTGGAGAGGATGACGACAACATGAGACCAGGGGAACAAGGCCAATACAGCTTCCACACTGTAAAAGTCTTCGAGATTTTCTTTGTCGGTATTCCGCCTTTGTAGATTTCTAGTTGCAGCCAGCCGTGGTGCAGTGCATATCTGGGCTGGTGCAGGTCAAAGTGACTCGGCGACTGCAGAAGCACCCGTGCCTGGTGTCTGTTGAGGAGATGGCGGCTGCCCGGCATTTTGTGAAGACATCGCTCCAGAGCTTCTCGGAAGAAGAACGGTATCGGCTGCTTGAGCCCACACTGGAAATCAACCCCGACCATCCCATCATTGCAAAGCTGGCTGGGCTTCGCTCGTCCGAACCCGAGCTCGCCAAGAAACTTGCTCGGCAGATTTTCGGAAATGCCATGGTCACTGCAGGCCTTGTGGACGATCCCCGGAAGGTCACTTCAGAGCTCAACGACCTTCTCAGTGCCCTGCTGGAAAGACTCTGAGCTGGAGTGGCGTGCCTGGTTTGAGGGCCAAAGTGGGTAAACTTGTTTTAGTGGTGATGAAATGTGGCACTCACGGCTGGCCAGTGTAACATAAGTGTTCACTCATCATCGTTGCAAGAGGGCTGGTGTAATTAGTATTGCGCATAATTAAAAACAAAGAAGATTGTAAACTGAAGTGGTATGTGGTTTTGTCTCCGAGCACGCAAGAAGATAAGACGTGAAAAATTTTGCGTAACAGTACCGTAACTGCAACAATCGAGTCGAGTAAAGCGGAAAGTTGGGCTTGTTGGTAACAATCCGTCAAGAAACGGCACACAGAAAAACAAGAAAACTGACAGCTCTCCTGTCCTGTCCGTTCTCCTTGTGTTTGCCATTTTTTGGTGAACTGCAACAATAATTTACGCTTTCTTTTCAAGCACTTTTAGGGCTGTGTTTTCTTTTCGAATTTCTTTCACCTCTTAGAAGGTGGCCATGGTGCTAAATGTAATATATAGTCGGATACAACTTAAGCCTGCAGTGAAGCTCCGCCCACATTCAGAACCACCACACAGAATTCCTCCACAACAAAAAAGTAGTCCGCTGCTTAAACGTTTCTGGTTAAATAAACAAAAAGCTTATCACACGAAAAAAATTATGAGCTTTTGAATTTTGATATGTGGATTGTTTGATAAAGTCAAACATTAAAAACCTGATTCCGTTACCTGTTGCGATTGGCCAGCGGAGTAATACAAAACGCCGCCGACCGCGGCCCAGTGTTAGCAACTGCTGTTTTTTTTAGTTGTATCCTACTGTAGTTCATGACACTGTAAGTCCTCCACTTGACCGTAACCAGTTCAGAGTATAAATATAGTATGTTGCCTTGGCTCTGCAGGCATGTCCATTTTTGAAATTGATATTTGTGGAATTGCCCACGTAAGTTAGCATCTCACAACATTCTTGCCTTGGCTAGGAAGTGGCCATACAATGGTGGGCATCAATATGTAGAAAAACAGTGTGAGAATAGAATGGAATGTGTCTGTCCTAACACAGGATGCTTTACCAGACATGAACCCAGGTTTAAAATGGATATGTCAATTCCTGTTACAAGACAAACTCTACAGGAGTGTTCTTTGGGATGAGCTGTACCTTTTGGTCGGGGTTAACGGGAGGTCACAAAAACAGGTCTCTGTTCATCATCATCATCAGCCTTATGCCCACTGCAGGGCAATGGCCTCTCCCATGTCTCTCCAATTAACCCTGTCTTTCGCAAGTTGTGGCCACCGTATTTCTGCAAATTTCTTAATCTCATCCGCCCACCTAACTTTCTGCCGCCCCCTGCTACGCTTGCCTTCTCTTGGAATCCACTCTGTTACCCTTAAGGACCAGCGGTTATTTTGCCTTCGCAGTACATGCCCTGCCCAAGCCCATTTCTTCCTCTTGATTTCAACTAAGATGTCATTAACCCGCGTTTGTTCTCTCACCCACTCCGCCCGCTTCTGATCTCTCAATGTTACGCCTATCATTTTTCTTTCCTTAGCTCGCTGCGTTGATCTTTAACTTAAGCTGAACTCTTTTCGTTAGCCTCCACCTTTCTGCCCCATAGGTGAGTACCGGTAAGATACAGCTGTTGTATACTTTCCTCTTGAGGGATATTGGTAAGCTACCATTCATGATCTGAGAGAACCTGCCATATGCGCTCCACCCCATTCTTATTCTTCTAGTTATTTCCCTCTCATGATCCGGATGAGCGGTCACTACCTGCGGGCATAGTTACAGTGGACATATTTATAGGTTGCTGGTGATGATGTGTTCCTCCAGGACTGTTTGTTCAGTTCATTAATTATGTTATGAACAGCTAAAGATATCTGTACATACATTCTAAGTTGCATAGTGTAAAGAGACATCTAGTGGGTGCTTCCTGCAAAGGTACCTTAATTTAGAAGTTTCAGTGTATCGAACCATGTTTATAAGACTCCTGAAACACCAGACACCAACGGTGGCTGCATTAACCCTTTCACTTCCAAAGCCATCACCACTCATGGGAAGGAGGGCGATGTTAGCAAAGTCGTCATAGCTGTTTGCGTTTCCTTGTTTACAAACATCATAATGCACTATGTTTGCCTTAGGATGCTTGAAACGTTTGGGGATACACATGTACCCCTTTCCCTTAGTAACAGCCGCAATGTAATTGTCATGCTACGTTATGCGTGTGCTGTCCGAGAGATTTGCGGGAAAAAGGCACACACGCCGCACCCACTACCTTTTGTGGGTGCTGATGTTGAAGCCTCTCCATTTCTCCTTTTCTTGGAACTGGAGAGATTCCTACGGGTGGCTTGAGCCTGCCGCGGTGGCTGAGTGCTTGAGGCACTCGGCTACTGAATCTGAGGACTTGCATTCAATCCAGGCCGCCATGTTTCGATAGAGGCGAAGCGTAAAACGCATGTGCTCCGCGATGTGTGGGGATAGTGAAAGCGTGGTGACGCACTGCTGTAACTCTCCTCAACAGGGATAACCGCAAAGGCGCTGCGCACGTGGGATGGAATTAAAGGATAGGCTAAGAAAGGGGGTGGCGTCCCCAGGTGGTCGAAATTATTTGTAGCCCTCGACTATGGCAACTATTTCTCTATTTTCTTTCACGTACCTTCCTTCCCTCACAGCAGTGTTTAGGTACCCACCGGGATAGTTACTGCAGTGTACGTTTCCTTAAAAATTACTTCTTTTTCTATTCCGAGACGTCTTTTGGTGGGAATATATAGTGTACGCATCACGCCTTCGTCTACGGAGCCGCTGCCGCCACCGATTCGCCCGGTTAATAGACGTCTTTTAACATACCGAAGACGTATTAGTGGAGACTTATACCAGTTTACCGGATGCCAGCTGGCTGCCCCCACCCATGTCGCTGCGCGTGCGCACGAGTTGTCCAGTAAATCGCTATACGTTACCACATATACGTCTCCGGTAGACTGAAAAATGGCTACTGCTTAGCTCAGTTAGCCAAGCGGGAACCCTAGTGAATCCTGTCGCCGCGGCGTAAAAACCTGTTTTTGAGTCGTCGCGGCCCCCCGTTGTGGTGGCTCAGTGGTCAAGGCGCTCATCTACCGAGCCAAAGTACCCGAGTTCGAACCCGACCACGGCGACCGTGTTTCGATGGAGGTGGAACGAAAAGGCACCCGTCTGCTGTGCGATGTCAGTGCACGTTAAAGATCCCCAGGTGGTCGAAATTATCCTGAAGACCTCCACTACGGCACCTCTCCTTTCACTCCCACCTTCCTCCCTTCCCTTACGATACAGTTCAGGTGTCCGCTGAGATATGTGAGACAGATACTGCGTCATTTCCTTTCCTGAAAAACCAATTTACATAGTCGTAGTGGCGAGATTCTAACAAGTTGGAAATTTTCGCGGCGCCACGCCGTTTAATCGTTCATTCGCTTGCATGTGAACCAGCCTAAAGCAGGATGGTCCAACACCGCTTTCGCCACTGGGACCATGCAGACAACTTCGGCACAGATGGACCAGCGTCCTCGCTCCTTCCTTCTATCACACAGCGGCTGAACCGAAGCACTGCTCACTGGCTGGGCTCTAGCGAGAAATTGTGAGGCAGCAGAGAAAGCGGCGCCGTCTCCCTTTCAAGCGGTCGGCGAATCACATGATTAGTCACGTGGGAACAGCTGGTGAGGTGGCGGTCTATGCAGCTGCGGCAAGTCACTTAGTATCACTCCTTCACTTCAAGGTCAAACTGTCATGCACGGCGAAACTCGCTCGACCTGGCCACTTGGCCGGTAAAGCTTTCGCATTGGCATCTCCCAGGCTAGCTGGGCGAGCTCAGCGTTCCTCTCCCCCTCGCGTGCACACTGCCCATTTTGTGGTTTTCTCCCCGGGTGCGTGTGGTACGCTGCATCGATTGCTGCTGTTCTGTCTCCTCGAGCAGAAGGCTGGTGTTTGCACCCTCTGTCTGGATCCGCCATGATGGCTACTCGCACCGCCGGTTGTCGGTCGCAGCTAGTTCTGATTGTTAGGGCTGGCACAGAGGCCCACTGTGCCAGCGGGCCTCTGTGCCAGCCATTGTGTACAAATTGTGTACAAATTACTCCCAACTGACGTTCAGGCAAAAACTTGTACTCTTTTTTGTGTTCTGTGTATAGGTGTCTTCAACTTGCGGAACGTAGCCCTGCTAAATAGTACCCCACTCATTAGTAGAAGCAGCATTCGTTTGATGACCGTTTCAAATACACATGATGTTCTGTTGTCGAGAAAAAGGTTGAAGATCTGTGTATATCGATCATCATCAGCCTGACAATGCCCACTGCAGGGAAAGGCCTCTTCCATGTCTCTCCAGTTAACCCTGTCCTGTGCGCGTATTCGCCAACTGCAGCCTGTACAGCCACAAGGCTTGAAACCACGGTGAATTGATCACGGTGACTGAAGATTGTCACAACGGCTTACCTAAAAGGGATAATAAATCCCTAAATAATGCTGAAAAGTCTATACCAACCTATTGTTACTAACCATGTAATATTTAGTTTAAAATCAAAACTGACATTCGAGCGCTCTGAATAATCTGTATAAAAGTATGCAGAAAATGTTTTGAAAATCTTAAACGGCGTTATATGCCACTAAGCATCACGATTTGCGACCTAAAAGGGAAAAAATGAAAAAAAAAATGAAATAAAAAAAAGCAATAAAATTGCAGTACAGAGAGCAGAGTCGAACGGCCGACCTTCCATACGCAACACGTGCCTCTAAACCACTGCGCCATAGCGGCGATGTCAAGCTGTCGTTCTGAATGAATGTTTATAACCAGCCTTAATGTGGCTGCTACCTGCCGGTGGGCAGCGCTGTCATCGCTAGCTGTACCGGCTGCATTTGGCGAACAGGCATCCTGTGCCAGCTGCAGCCACCGTATCCCTGCAAGCTTCTTAATCTCATCCACCCACCTAGCTTTCTGCCGCCCCCAGCTGCACTTGCCTTATCTTGGAATCCACTCCGTTACCCTTAAGAACCAGCAGGTATCTTGCCTTCGCATTACAGGCCCTGCCCAAGCCCACTTCTTCCTCGTGATTTCAACTAGGATGCCACTGACCCACGTTTGTTCCCTCACCCACTGTGCCCAGTTCCCATCTCTTAATGTTACACCTATCATTTTTCTTTCCATAGCTCACTGCATTGTCCTTCACTTAAGCTGAACCCCTTTCGTTAGACTCCACGTTTCTGCCCCATAGGTGAGTACCGGTAGGATACAGCTGTTGTAGACTTTTCTCTTGAGGGATATTGGTAAACTACCATCCATGGTGTTCTTATTCTTCTAGTTATTTCCCTCTCATGATCCAGATCAATGGCTACCACCTGCCCTAAGTAGATGTATTTCCTTACCACTTCCAGTACCTCACTACCAATTGTGAACTGCTGTTCCCTTGCGAGACATTACTTTGGTTTTCTGCATTTAATTTTAAGACCTAGCGTTCTGCTCTTCCTGACTCATTGATCATGCTTTGCAGCTCATCTCCTGAGCGACTTAGCTAGGCAATGTCATCAGTAAATTGCAAATTATTCGGATGTATTTAAATAGAAACCTGCTGTTTCATGCACGTGCGCACTCAAAGTAAAAACTATATGAATGGCTCAAAAATTCTTCAGGTATGTTCAAGCCAGCCGCACACTTCCATGCTGACGGCATTGCCGCCTTGTTAAAATTCTGTCAAGCACATTTGTGCCCGATTATTTTCCTTATCTTCCGAACCTGTTTCACAAAGAAAACTTGGATGCAGTGTCCCTTAATAATGGGCCCATGTACTGTGCGATGTCGGCTCACATTAAAAACAACCGCAGGTGGTGGAAATGAATTCAAGCCCTTCACTACAAAGTCTCTTTTAGCAAATAAGTGTCTCTTTGGGACGTTGAACTCCATAATTTACAATTTCTAATACATTCTACCACATCATAGAAGAAGCAACTGGCAGCACCTCCTAGGCGTGCTGTATTACTGCTCGACATGCATCTCTATTTTAAATGGCTCATTGTGTGAAAGCAGTGCTAGATGCTCCAAAAAAGAAAAAAATGTAAATGTGGCCTGCACAATCCTGGACGTCGTGCAACAAAGGATAATTATAAGGGCTCGACAGTTCTCCGGAGCTTGCACAATATTTTATGATCGACGTCCGGACAGATAATAAGTAAAAGCACCTCAAAGGAGCTGTGAAACACTGCTTGAAGAGATGCCGGCTATACTTCATGTGGATTCTTTATGTCACACAGATGCAGACACAAAAAGATTTACAGGAATTGATGCATAGGAGCGGGAGTTATTCAGTGATGAAATTTAAAAATACAAGCGAACAAAATGCTGCCCTGAACTCGATTTTGGCAGGGCTTCCCATTCTCCTTTCCTCTCTCAATGACTACATAGGGAAGGGAACAATCAAAACATCCTATCTGAGCACGTCGCGGAAGTTTGCACATCATGGTTGTCTGTTCGCTGTAACTCACTCTTGTCAAGGCTGGCAGCATCGTTTCCTTGGTTACAACAACCATGTGGACGCCCAGCTAGCCCAGCAATGCTTCATCGTCATGTCGATGGCTCTGAAAAGAACATTGATCAGTAGCTTTCCCTGACTTATCGCAACTCGAGCGCGAGATACTCTTTAGCATAGTGCGTGCTGCTACCGCCCCGCGTACCATGCCTTGCCACTGCGCGGAGATGACAGGAGCATGGCGCAATCTGGCGGCCGCGTCCGCTGATCGTCCTCAAGCTGCCGATGCGCACTGGCAAATGTGAAACGAATCTTGGCTCAGTGGTTATGGTGCTCGGCTGCTGACCCGAAAGACGCGGGTTCGATCCCGGCCGCGGCGGTTGAATTTCTTTGGAGGAGAAATTCTAGAGGCCCGTGTACTGTGCGATGTCAGTGCACGTTAAAGAACCCCAGGTGGTCGAAATTTCCGGAGCCCTCCACTACGGCGTCTCTCATAGCCTTAGTCGCTTTGGGACGTTCCCAAGCAACCACCGATATCCTTCGGACGGCCGACAGAGGTCTATTTCGGATGTTCTGTACGTCCACTGAACATCCGCAAACAGCCGGTAGACGTCCGTCGGCCGTCCGAAAGGTGGCCAAAGGTATACGGTTCGCCCGCCGACGGACGTCCAGTTGAGTACATCCATTGGCGGATCTTTCTCGAATATTCGCATATATGGTGCATGCGTGCTTTTTTCACTCCACGCAATGCAATAAAACCAAAAACAGTTTGATGCATAGCACGCATATTTTATTGTGGTTGATGATACATCAGCAGAGCAATGGGTTACATTCGGAAAATTACTTAAATGTGACTCTTCAAATGTGGCAAGCTTGGGACACACATCCGTAATCTTCCCACCCACAGGATTTCTGAAATAAAAAAGAACGTGGCAAGCATCAGTCATGTGAAACAAATGGCACAATGTAGTAGCCCAAGTAAAAACATTGGAACCAATTAATGGAAGTGTTTAATGCTGCAAGTATAAAAGACGTACAATGCACTTTAACAAACACCTCACTAAGTATAAGGCAATAACAGCTCTCACTTTTCCACACCATATTTGACAATGTATCTGTTCTTTATTTATTTTCATGGGCCTTAGGGCACTAACCTGCGCAGCACTGTACGCGACTGTGCACAGAAAGCCGCAAAGCTTCCGTTGCGAACCACTGCGACTTCACGTGCTTCCTATGGTCTGCCTTTCGCGCGTTTTCACTCTTTATATAGGCACAGTGAACATAGCGGTGCCTTAAAAATTAACAAGATGCGAAAACACTCCGTCCCGCAACTTTGAAGAGGAGTGGGAATTAGTCGCGCGAGTTGAGGGCTCCCGCAGCTGTGTGATGTAGGCTCCCAAAAGTGTGAGAACAGCACACACTTGTGGAAGCCATCTCCTCGCGCTTACTGCTCCCACTGTCCTGTGAACGAATGTTATATGAGCATGCTGCATTGTCCTAGAAGCAAAGTTCCAAGAAGTGTACTGGATACATACCTTCGTAGGCAGTCACATGTGCATTAAGCCTTCTTTACACCAAGGTCGACGCAGTACGGGATTCCGGTGTTCCAGAAGAACTTCAGGCGCTTCCCGTATCTTTCGAATTGACAACTTGCAGAATAACGAGCGCCCTCTACAATTTTCCAACCGAAAACTCTCGTTCGCAGACGGCAATCTCGCATTCTTGTTCGAAAAGGGAGAGGGGAGGCCACCATCTCTATGAGAGGGAAGTTGTTGAAAGGACACAATAGACCAGGGGTGCGAAAGCGAGGCGCGGGTCGAGACAGGTGCTCGTCAACGGAATGCCTCATTGTAACCTTTCGACAACAACCCTTTACGCTGTATCTCGAAAGCAGGTGGTGACCAGCGGGGCTTCAGGTCCACGCAGATTTGGGGGCGAGGCCCGCATATCTTTTCCAAGAAGGTTACAGTGGAGGGCTGCTGACAAACCTCCCCTCACGCTAACCCCCTCAGGCAGCAGGGCAGGAAGCGAAAACGTGCCTGTGCACGAGAGTTTTTGGTTGGAAAATATCTTCCTGTAAGTCAGCTTTCCTGCAATTTTGCAAGTTGTCATTTCGTCCACAGGCCGAACAAAGCCACATTTTATAATACCAGAGCTATAAAGATCTGCGCGACACTACGCGACAAATCAACAACAGCGCTACGGAGCCGTACTGATGGATTGGATTGGTCTGACCGTGAACTGACATCTATGATGATGGTGATAGCAGAATGCACGGGAGTTACAGTGAACTAGAAGTAACTCTTTCTAGTTCACTATAACGGGAGTTTTGATGCTTACGAATGGTTTCAATGGCAAGTTTAGCTATCAAAACAGTGGACATGTCGCGCAACTCCTCTAATTTGGAGAAGTTTTATAAATATAAAACTAGTCATTGAGTTCTTGCAAAATTCTGCAACACCTGCTTCTCCTCTTAGATAAATTTAGCTCGTTGGCGGCTCTTGCACTGCAGGTAGGAGTGGAATCGTACCAATTTACAAACGTCTTCGCGTCAAACTCTCCAATTGATGCAAATAAAACAGTATACATACACGGAAGACTCGAATTTTCTGTGAAATAAAAAACGTCCATACTCATGGCCTGGGAAAATACTCGACCTTACATCCTTCGGACGTCCACCTCGTCTCTCATGCGGATATACAAAAGTGGACACTGTCCGTACGTCCGGCGGATGTACGAATACGGATATCCGAAATCGGATTGTGTTCGTACGTCCGGTGGACGTCCGATCTCGGCAAATGACGTTCGGATCTAGCTCGTACGTCCGACGGATATCTGTGGTTGCTTGGGTTAAACCACATAAACCAAACCATCTTTTTTCCTTTTTGTCCTTCCTTGGGACCGAAACGAACGCTTGTAGAATGCAATGGATCGATCAGGTCGATCCATTCATAGATCATAGATGTGTTCAGAGAGGTGAAAAGCCCTTCACTGCAGAACAATAGCCAGAGTCTGTGGTGGTGTTTTTTTTTTGTTTCGCTTCCTTTGAAATGCTTTTACGTAAGGCAAAGGTGTTGGTTTTGTTGATCTAATACAAACCCCCAAAACATGGCAAAACGTCTATTCATTTATTAGCACAGTTTGCAGTACATTTACAGTTCGTCCAAGCATAAAGCTCCCGCCCGATGATGTCACGTCCACTGCTGAAAACCGCCACAGTGTGGTGGCACCATCAGCGCCATGAATTTGTTTTTGCGAGCTAATTAAAATATTAAAAAACGGAATATACGCGTTACGACCAGTGCTAATGGCATCACTATAACTCATTCTATGTAACCAACAGACAAAATAGCGCACTGAGTATGTGTTTCGCGGCCCCTTCAAGACCTAGCCTTCCCGAGACGATGCATGCGGAAAGACATCTCTGCGTAGCGAACGGGATAATCGCGCACCAGGAAGTGGGAAAACCAGAAAACGCTTCAGGTGCGTTCAAGGTGCGACCCAGCATTCAAGGTGCCGTAGTGGTTTAGTGAACGGCCCGACAGGCTACTGCGAATCGCGCTTCGAGGACCGTCGGCTTTGGCTCCTGCCGTACCCGTACTGCAGACTTTGTCGCTTCTTTTGCCCTTGGACACTGTGCGGATGGCCGCCGCTTCGGATCAGGCCTTTGGTTCGAAAAGTGTCGAAAGGCATTTCGACTCCGCGCCCGGCTCGCAACAAGATCTGTGTTTTGGATTGTGCGATACCCATGCTGTGCCGCATATACGAGAAGTGCTTTGCGATTGGACGGCGATGGTCAGAGGAGGACCACCGTCAGACACCCCCCCCCCCCCCCCCACCCGCACACACACACACACCTTTTTTTTTTGATGGGGTAGCTGTCGCACTCAGTCTAATTGATCGCCCCTGATTTTTTTTCTGTTCGCGAATGACGTCATCCATATTTCTTTCACAGCCAGAGCTTTTACATGCGTTCCCCGCAACGGGTAGTTTCGGTCGGTCCGCGACCACGTGACTACCCCATTTATTTATTTGAAATACTGCTACCCCCGTGAGGGAGGTTGCTGCAGGGTGTAAAAGTACAATGACAAAATGTAAAAACAGAAAAATACAAAAGCGAGACCATTTAGGCAGCCACACAGGAATTCGTGCGGGGAAATATACAAATTTAATGTAAAAGGCAAATATAATTCAAGCTATAATATACAAGTTATGCAAAATATACAAATCAGAAGCGGTAAAAGAAAAACCGAGCCTGCCAGGATTCGAACCTGGAATCTTCTGATCCGTAGTCAGACGCGTTATCCGTTGCGCCACAGGCCCTTTTTTTTTGTTTTTTTTTTATTTATTGCCTGACTTCGGCAAGAACCACAGTACACAAATACACTTACAGAGCGCAATGAGCAATAATTAACAACACATCATATTAAAACTCCTTAAGCGTCACCAAAGGCTCGACTCTTTCGAGCCACTCGGGAGCTTCAGGAGCAAGTTTCTGAACTTCAATATACTTATGCATGCACTCCCGAAAATAGATCCGTGCAGGCCTTGCATCAGGATCGCAATGATATCCTGCCATTCTGGAGCGCCAAATACAATGGAGGCCCATTAGCATAATGAGGTCGAATGGTGTCCCATCCTCACTCTGCACAGGCAAGTACCGAATACCATGAGCGTCGAGCGGAAATTCCTTTTTTAAAGTCCGTTGCAAAATGTCCCAAAAGTATACCCCCTCCCAACAGTGCAAAAAAAACGTGGTCTATTGTTTCTGGTTGTTTACAAATTAAACAATGTGATCCCCAAGGTAGAAATAACTGCTTCCTTTCCAAGAATTCCTTTACTGGTAGTGTTCCGGTATAGACGAACCCCTAGCCTTTCACAAAAGGTGTTGCTCGTCTGCTCTGCTGATGGCACCGCACTGTTCAACCTCACTATAGCGAAACAGATGATAACAAACCAATTGATATAAAGAAAGAATATCCATTCCCCTTGCAAGCACCCATAAAAGTCACGCGGCGCCGAAAAAAAACAACAAAGCGGGGGACGCGGAAGAAAAAGGTCATCTTCGCGCTGACGCACCACGCTAAGGTCGATTCACTCCTGTAATAGGACCTGTAACCACCCTGTAACAGTGTGGTAAGTGTAAGTGCTGGGTAGATCACCACGGACGCTTCTCGACTTCGCTGGAGCCGAAGACTGGCTGGACTGCCACCGTTGCCAATGACCCTTGGAGTTCTCCCATTCACACGCTTCCCCATGAACCTCGCAACGACCCCTACGACCCTGCTCCACTCGCACGTTCCTACCCCAGCATGCCAGAATGAACTAAAAATAAGGCCATCTCTTTCCTCCTCCTCTTAAGCTACTCTCGGCTCCTTCCGGACGTTGGCGGCGCCTAGGCCAAGGTCGCTTCGGTGTGGTGTGATACATTGGCTCCAGCGCCGGGGCAGCTAGCAGACGCACCCAACGCTCGCCGTTTGGCGCGCAGTAGACCGCGCGCCGGAATGAACTTTGTGTTGCGTTTTCTGCCCTGGCTTAGGTAGAAATGAGATCAATGTATGGAAGATTAAAAAAATGGCTGCGGCTTAGCTCAGCTAACCCTGGTTATGCAGGTGAAAGTATTGGTATCACCTGGTTAAGCCTCAGTTTAGCTGTGGTTAGGCCTGGCTAGACATGCAGACCTATGCCTAGGCTGGGTGTTAGACATAAACACACATTTAGTCGTTCTTTAGGAGCCAGTGCTAACGCATGCAACCCACATCTCTCTCACCACTGCCACGTACCTACCTCAAGGTGCGAATGAGGTGTCCACTGACCCAGGGAGCCAGTTATGCGCCCTTCCTTTCCTCAGAATCATCGGAGTCTAGAACTTTGTCAACGCCAAGGCCAATGAACGCCGACAGCCTTATCTTCAGTGCCGCGTTTCTGCCACGATGTTGTCGACGCCAACGCATGCAGCGCACATGCGCCTTTGCTTTCGAAGCTCCCGCTTTTTGGTTTTGACTGCCCAGTTCATGTTTAGCGCGTTTACACTCCCTATCTGTTGATAAAAAAACCCTCGCACGGTTGGCAATGTCGACCGGATGATCAGACTCGGCCCGACTTGTGCGAGTACCTACAAAAATCAACCCAAATGGGAGTTTAAATGGTTGACGACCATCTTTAAACTCCATATGCAAAAACATTTACTCCATCAATACGCAGCAAAGATGTGCTAGATGACCTATTTTACTCCGTGCACTCAGTGATGAGGCATAAAGGAGGATTCTCCTCCTTATAACTCCCATGTTTAAGTGGCGTTTCTTGGTCTCAACGCACCCTAAGTCCTCAGTGGAGTAAAAAAAAACACCATTTTCTGCAATCCGCCCCGCCACCTAGCGTTTCGTCTGCTTCTGGTCAGTCGTCTGATTATGGCGGTGTGTGACGACCGCTTGGTTACCATCATCGCTCTACTAACTTCTGCTCCTTCGTGGGTCATGGTTAAAGAATGCAGCGCGAAAAGACAAGGACAAACGAAGAAGTGTACGGGACTGGCGCTGACTTCAAACGGTACAATTTTCTTTTTGAGATAGAAGGAGAGGATCCTGGCCTTGCAAGTAGAGATCGCGATAAGATTCACGCAGGTTATGGCGGCGTCTTGCTTGCTCGAGGTAGATAGAAAAGAGCCCAATGCAGAAGAAATCTGATGAACTAAAGTGGCTGTTTGGGCTTTCTTTAACTATGATGACTGACCAACAAGCCTTTTAATAGCGATCGCTTTGATGGCGGAGTACACGGCGGAAGTGGTCCGCGGGCGAGCCCACGACACTATAGTGGATATCCTCGGAGTGCTATTTCTGGAATGGCGTCTTTTGCCAAATATCATTTCAAACTTAACGCTGCCAAGATGAATTGGAACGGCATGCGCTATGGGAGTGGATATTTAGCTTTTACTTTTGTGTAGACATACGTGTGGTCTAGGCTTTATGTGAACCGATTGCGTTGTAATATGGTTGCGTAACATAATCTACTTTCAAGGACGCGTTTGCATGTGTGATAATCGGTTGTGCTTTTCGGGGCGTAGTTGCCCGCTCATAATAATTTAATTTGTTTTATAGCGTTGGAAAGTTTGGCAATTTTTTCGAAGTGACTGTGCCCCAGGTATGTCACATGCATGCGCTGAAAAAATTCGACTGGTTGCAGTCACTTGTGTTTGTGTGTGTGCCCTAGTTGCCCATTGTTACGCGGTTGTGATCAAAAGAATTTTGATGTAGGATGATTTGTCATAGTTGACTGATGGCAACCACAAAAATCTATCACCAATGCTACGCGCGAAGCTGCAGTACTGCGCTATTCACTACAATGCTGTTTGTTTAGGTGACTGACATCTTGCGTCAACAATGTAGTGGCGCCGCACACCATACTAAAATGTGTGTGTGTGTGTGTGTGTGTGCGTGCGTGTGTGTGTGTGTGTGTGTGTGTGTGTGTGTGTGTGTGTGTGTGTGTGTGTGTGTGTGTGTGTGTGTGTGTGTGTGTGTGCGCGCGCGCGCGCGCGCGCGTAAAAGGCGCGATAGAAAGTGCCAAGCACTTCTTTGCGGAATGAGGGTGGTGTCTCGTCCTTCATCTCTCTATATGGTGTCAGTAATGGAATTCGAACCCACGCCCACAGTGGGTGTGGGTTCGGAGGTCCTCGCTGGCATACTCAAATATTAAGCCCGCAGATACGGCTTATTTAAGAGACAGATGCCGTTACTGTACCTACAGGTAGAGTAACGGCCGATTTTCATTATCCCGCCAGAAGAAATATGTTCAGCAGTGCGCGCAACGTCACAGCTAAACCGGCACCGCAAGCAGCGTGAAGAGTGGGGGCTGAAACATTGAGGACCGCCGCTTTAGCCTCGAGTTCGTAAGCACTTTACGCGGATACTTTACGCGGATACTTTACGCGGATGATACGACATTATTCACTCAGGATAGCAATTTCACAAGCCTAATAAACAAATTAAACATGGACTTACAGAATATTGTTTTATGGTGTGAAAATAACTTACTACAACTTAATCCTACAAAAACCACTTTCATGACATTCCGCTCTCATCAAAAGCATGTCATCCCGAGCCCAGCCATTTATCTGAGACATCATATTATCACTGCCTCCGAATCCGTTACATTTCTCGGCATCACGCTTGACTGTCATCTAAAATTTCATCTACACACCAAATCTATCAGTAAAAAAATTTCATTTGGAATAAGGGTGTTAATATAAAACTAGACTTTTCTTTCAACGCCATGTTCTCTTATCCCTGTACTATGCTTTCATTAACAGTCACCTTAATTATTGCCTATCATCATGGGGTAATACCTATTCATGCCATATGTCATGTATTTCTCATCTTCAAAATCAAGCGCTTCGAATTTTATCTTTCAGCCCATACACAGCCACTGCTTCACCTCTTTACTCTGACCTAAACATTCTGCCGTTGAAATGCCTCCTTAATCTTAGGTTAGGTCTTCTAATCTACCGCGCTCGCAATAATAACAATCAACTTCTCTGTTTTTCCGTATCTTTCCTTTCTAATAGCAATGACACTAGATTCTCTGAACAAAATAATATGCTTCTACCAAAAGTGAACACAAATTATGGAAAACAAACTGCTTTTTTCTCCGCCATCAAAACCTGGAATTCATTACCACTAGCAATCAAATCCGCACGTTCGCAGCCCGCTTTCTACACTTTACTAAAAAAACATCTCCTATCAACCCATTCAGCTTCATGCCATGCTTAAGGTTGCCTTCATCTTATTTTATGTTCCCCACTCTGACAGCAAACGGTCATATTGTTACTGGAACCTCTTTTTTTTTTCTTTCTCCGCCTGTGTATTATATCTGCATTTATTCAATGCCCATTGTTATCTGATGTCTTTTTGTGTTCTTTCTATTGCTCTTATGTTTTGCTATTTTATGCCTTTTTTGTTAAATTATGCCCGCTAACTATTGTATAACTTATTCATTGCCGCAAATTACACTAATAGGTTTTAACTTGATTGTATACTTTTATAGCTCCTCTGCCAAACTTATGCACTTTCCTTATGTATTCCTGATGGGAGGTCCCCCAGACAGTTTTCACTTTGGGACCTCCTACTGTACTAACTTTTTTATGAAACTTACAACTCATTTGTATTTCGTTTTAATAAACCTTCAAACCTTCAAAGTGCAACAAAATAAATACGCCCAGAACGCGCCCCAAGGGAAAAAGCTTGCTTGGCCCGTCGGCGGCCCGTGTTCGGCGGACAATCCATGGCCCGAGCTCAGCAAACCAGTTCCGGCCATGGTTGGGGATTGACACTGGCCTTGCAAAAGCCGGCGTTGCCAACAATACGCTTGCATTATGTAAAGTACAGGCCACCGAGTGTTCATGTCGCGTACTGGGCCTCAAAAAGCTAACCGACCATTTACGATGTAATTTTAAAAATTCGTGCTTCTGCGCCTCGCAGCGACCTGAAGTGATGAGCTTTCGTCCGAATCCGCGCGCAACGCATCATGCCGCGCTCTTTGTCACCAGCGAAAGGGTGCCATTGGTTCACTGTGGATGGATGGATGGATGGATGGATGGATGGATGGATGGATGGATGGATGGATGGATGGATGGATGGATGGATGGATGGATGGATGGGAAAAACTTTATTGTCAATAAATTGGTGTTCTTGACCCTTACAGGTCACTGGGCGCCGTTGTCGATCCTTGGTCCAGGATGCCGCACTTGACTGCTCCCATCGTGGCTCGGCGCACAAGGAATCGTTGCCCTTCCTCGTCCTCGCTGGCCAGCAAGTGCTCCCACTGCATCACACTCGGATTTATTCTTGGCTCTAAGTCTGCCTTAGGGCAGGTCCATGTGATATGTTCTAGTGTAGGTTTACCCTGACACCACGGACATTCGTCTGCATAATGTGTAGGGAAAATCTTGTGTATTTTGTGCAGGAAACCCGAACGTCCACGCAAACGATCTGAAGATACTGCAAAAAGGAGCGAAGTTCTGCTTAGCACCCTCACTAAGTAAACCGGAGCTACTTGCCATGGCAAGGAAGACAGCGGGAAGAGCAAAGGATGAGACAGACGCCGCTCGGTGCATCCTAGACTCAGTGGAATCTCTCCCCACCACAAGGGTAAAGAAAAACCATTTGGATTTAAACAAGCTGTCCGGATCTCTCAAAAACGCCGACCTCAAGCTAGTCCTGGCCGACACAGAAGGTGGGTTTGCCGTCCTTCCGTCGGATGTTTACCACAAGAAAGCTCAAGATGCCATAAGTGAAAATTTTCTTCTAAAGAATTTCCGTCCGAATAAGGCAAAAAAGGAAGCTCTGCTCAGATGTGAAAGGCTTGGCTTGGGCAAGCTGGCGACCAGTGTAAAGAAAAGCACCGGCTTGAGTTTGCAATGCTTCTTCTCAGCAAAAACCCACAAGATGGAATTGCCTTTCCGGGTCATTGTAACCGAAAAAGGCACTTGGCAACTTGCCCTCGGGTCCTACCTAAAAAACTGTTTTTCGGAACTAACCATCAGTGACCCTTTCCTTGTTTGCCGCCCAGCAGCTGTGTCTGAATTTTTTCAGGAGAAACCTTTAAAAAAGTCAGCGCCTTGTCCGTTAACATCAAGGACTTGTTCTATTCCCTCCCTCAAGACGCCGTGCACAGTGCCGTGGGCCGAGCAATTGACTTGTACGGTGCTACCATTCGACGGTCGTGTCATTCAACGGCAGCTACTTTATCCAGAAGGAGGGCGTCTGTATAGGCTCGGGCCTCGCTCCGTTCCTCAGTGACTGTCTACTAGCTTCCTTGGACAAAAAGTTACACCAAGCCTTACTGGGATCTTCAGTGGTACGTGTGTTCCGATACGTTGATGACTTTCTGGTGATTTTCCGATTAAGAAGTGGCCACAGCGTTACAAAGCAAGCCAGTGATATCCTCACTTTATTCAGGTCTAATCTAAGACCATTTCAACTAACGATGGAAGTTCCGGATCATGACGGCATTCGCTTTCTAGACCTACAGATAATGATGTGCGACGATGGGGTATGCTGGCGCTACGCACCCCGAGCACAAAAAGGGATTTTATCATACTCATCCTCTCATTCAAAAATAGTGAAACGAGGCGTCGTGACAGCCGCCCTAAAAATGCCATTTCCAGGTCATGTTCTCATCAAATGCAATCCAGCTTCAGATGCCAGATCATGAGGCTCAAGAAGGCCGGCTTTCCAGACCACATCCTGCGCGCTGTAGCGGAGAAGATTCTTGCCGAATTCAGGACGAAAACAACGAGTTCCCCTGTTGCAGAAAACCGAAACTTCGCGGTGATACCTTATGTGCACAAGGTATCGCATAGCCTGAAAAGAATTGCCGGAAAAGCTGGGGTCAGAGTCCTCTTTTCTGCCCCTAACAAGCTGCAGCGCTTGTGTAAGACCGTCAACCGCGAAGGACCTTTACCTGCCGAATGTGAAAAAAATCACGAATCGCCATATGTGCAGTGCCGCAAAACTGTTGTGTATAAGATTGAGCTATCCTGTGGGCGGTGTTATATTGGCCAGACAGGGCGCTGCCTAAATGATCGTTTAAGTGAGCATAAACGCTTCCTAAAACCACCCCCCCAATAGCAATTTGGCTCTACATTGGCTTTCTTGTAAATGCACCCCTTTTTTGATTGATTGATTGGTTGAAAACATCTTTATTTATTCAGTATTTTCAGAACATGTGGGTGGGCCGCCTAGTCCGGTAGTCCATTGGCTGCTGCTGCTGCGGTGGCCCTCCCCACCAGCCAGTGCTGACGGTCAGGATCATCGCTGAGCAGAATAGCCTCCCACTGCTCCTCCGAGGGGTTGGGAATGGGGTCAAGTAAGGGATTAAATTGGCATGCCCACACCATATGGTAGAGGTTAGCTACCTCTCCACAGTGTGGGCACTGCGGAGAGTATAGTCTAGGGTACCACAGGTGTAATTTAGCTGGTGTTGGGTATGTGTTGGTTTGTAGTCTCCTAAGGGTGTTCTAACTTATTGAGGGATTTGTGTGGTGTTGGGTACTCCTTTCTGGCTGTTCTATATGGCGCGAGATTGTCAGCATACACTGCTAAACCTATCAGGTCACGGCACCCTTCATGGTCATCAGGGGGAGACATCACGGTGTATATAGAGAGCCACCCAGTACAGAAACCCACGGAGATCAAGATCCTAGGGCAGTATATCCCGCAGGGGCGACAGAACACCACCACAATGAAGAAGCTTACAACATCCACCGAGCAAATCCTCCGGATGATACATCGTATCCGAAATAAACACCATGGCATGAAGGAAAGGGACACCATCCGCTTAGTGCAAGCTTTCGTGATCTCGCGGATAATGTACGGGACGGCATTCCTTAACCTCTCCAGGTCGGAAATTGAAAAGTTGGAGACACTCATCAGGAAAGCCTACAAGACGGCACTGGGGCTACCGAACTCCACGCCAACGGCAAAGCTCATGGCTCTAGGAGTACATAATACCCTCAAAGAGATGTGGGAAGCACAATGGCTCTTACAACTCAATAGGCTCGCACTCACAACACCCGGCAGAGAACTGCTCGAGAAGATCCAGGTTAATCAGCCCTATACAATTGACCAAAGCGAAGAGGTCCCACGCGATGTGAGAAGACGCATCAACGTGCACCCCATTCGGCGGAATATGCATCCCGCATATAACATCGGGAGGAGGAAGGCAAGAGGGGAAGCCCTGCAGAAGAAATGGGACAAGCAGACTAACACCCTTTACGTGGACGCAGCAGGACCACAGAATGGAGTCATGACTATTGTAGTCTCAACGCCTTCAGGGTCGATGGTGAACTGCGCCTCGGTGAAAGCATCTAACCCCACTCACACAGAGGAGGCAGCTATTGCATTAGCTGTAGCATATAACCCCAACGCCGTTGTGCTCACTGATTCCCAGAACGCCTGTCGCATTTCCAATTACGGATTAATTCATAAGTCAGGGTTGTCATTGCTGACTAAGCATCCACCCAACCAAGCCTCAATCATCTGGTTTCCCGGTCACCTGGAACTACCAGGAGGAAACGAAGCCGCTCACAGGAATGCCCGAGCTCTTCTATACCCCTTTTTTCAAACGTACTACAATAGTGTATAAACATAGGGACCAACGTACGCGGGAAATAGTTGAAGCTCTTTTAATTCACCGGGGTCTTGACAATTGCGTCAGCAAGCCTTCCGTCACGCTAACACAAAAAGAAATTGACTATCTCAGCAGTTAAGTACGCTAGCGTAGGTTGCGATTGTGTGCTTTTGTTTGTTGTGTTTCTTGACAATCATCACTGATGCTGTATCTGTTGATTGTGCTCCCTTTTCGCCTATTTATTGCGTGCGAGCAATAAAGCATTTTAGTCGCAAGTCAGCGCTTTGTTTGTCCCTACCTTAGTCCTGTCTTTCGTGCGCTGTGCCTTCAGTTTTAATTGAACACCACATATTCAAATGTGATGGTATCCGTCCGGATGTCGATGCAGGCACAGTCACTCTTCCTGAGGCCCTAGGGTTGAAAGATAACAGTGGTCATGTAAATAAATCTGCAGTGGAAGTTAGCAAAAAGCGATTGGCAGAAAAGCAGAGATGTGACATAAGGTGAGAAGTGTAGGAAACCGTAGGTAAAGAAGATGGCGGATCTTAATGAAAATTGACAACACAGTTACAAAAATAAAGAAAAGCTGAGCCTGGTGGCAATTGCCACCACCCCGTTTCAAGGGGGGCGCTCCTATCTATTCATCCATCCATAAGTAGGCGGCTCGGCGGAGCTCTCGCGGTACTCCAGGTTTAACCACAGCTAAACCACGCCCACCAGAGCTAAACCACGTTCAGAAATAAGCACAATTATATTACATTCAAAGTAACTTGACCATGCAAACGGCGGCGCGACCCTGTCGCTGGCGCCGAGGGCTTCCGAATAAAACTGACGCGACTTCGGGCCACAGAAATCTGGAAAGCTGGCTTCTCTTCTCACATTTAATCATTTAAGCAAAACCACGCTGTCATGCGCCTGCTAGCATAAAGCATCACAAAACTTGTATTCTGTGACTTGCGGACCACCACGCAGGCGACAACATTAGGTGTGTGTGCTGGGGGGGGGGGGGGGGGGGGGGGGGCACGAAGGATTAAGATTGTATTTGAATTAAAACTCCGTGCTAGCCATAAGCTTAATTCTTGATATTGACCAAAAATTTGCGATGGAATAGCGAGACGACAGCGATAGCGCGAGCGCATGCTAAGCGCCGGTACAATTAACGTGAATTTCAAACTAAATGTCATAATTAAAACATCAGTTTTATCCTTTTGATAACTTAAAAATATGCTGTTACACTTCCGCACTGTGGACGTATCTTCGTCATTGGCTGCTCGATCTGCTCGGGAATGCTTTTAACTCCTGAAGGGCTGCAACTCGTGGCTATCAAGAAGGGGCAGGCCACGGAGCGGCCACAGCCCTGTAGCCCCCGAAGAAACGCCCGAACCGCGGTGAGAATAGTCGGCAGAAAATGATCGTGCTCGAGAACAGCTCTGAATTCTGGTCTATTTCAATCGACATGTGACACGCCGTACCTCCTCTCTCTAACCCTCCCCCCCCCCCCCCCCTTCAAAAAAATTGATCGAGGAGCTACTGATACAAATAACTTCCAATGTTCTGGGTATAGGTCGGGCCTCGCTCCTCATTTAAGCAAAGTTAATTCAGCACCAAATTATCTACTCCTTGGTTTCATTAGCTGAAGGGCTTCGGCCATTTGGTTTGAATGCCACCAAACTCTTTCGCAGCAGTTCACTCAGTTCATGGTCGGCTAGCACCTGGTGACTGAAATCAACCAATGTTATTGTAGCGGAAGCTACATTGGCCACGAACTTGCGATTTCGCTGTGGCGGTGCTCCGAGGAGGTACGGAGACCAACCTTGAGCCGTTTCCTAGCAACCGCCGCAGCTGGCGGACGCCACGTGCGCGCCGCGCTATCTGGCATGACGTCACACCGCGCGCCTCGCCGCGGAGCCGCCGCCACCGTTTGGTATGACGTCACGCTGCTTGCCTCGTCGTTGCGCTCGCCTCCGCTCGCTTCGCCAGCTGTGTCGCGTATCTGATAACATGTCGGAGGAATGAAAAGGAGACCTCGCGAGCGCCGCAACTGCTGTTGAGGCGGCAGTATGGACAATTAACCAAGGCTAACCAAGCCTTGCCTTAGCTTTCGCTACATATATCCGGCATAGCCGAGCTAAGCCACTGCCAATTTTTCATCAATAGTAAGGCTATGAGAGACGCCGTAGTGGAGGGCTCCGGAAATTTCGACCACCTGGGGTTGACTAACGTGCGCTGACATCGCAGAGTACACGGGCCTCTGGCATCGCATAGAGGCCCGTGTACTGTGCGATGTCAGAGCACGTTAAAGAACCCCAGGTGGTCGAAATTTCCGGAGCCCTCCACTACGGCGTCTCTCATAGCCTTAGTCGCTTTGGGACGTTAAACCCCATAAACTAAACTAAACTAATTAAACTAGTTAATAAACTCATGGTCATATTACCAGGCGGTTTTTACCTGCGCGTGTTGAGTTCACTGCAATGGGTGCAGCAGCAATTGATTCAATTCATGCTTTTGTTCTTTGCAGTTTGCACTAAGGATACCGAATGCGATTATCTAGGAACAAGAAACAGCCAGTGCTTCCTGAAAAAGTGCGCGTGCTCGGGTGAAACAAAGCTGGTCGCCGGACAATGCAGCTTTGCCAAAGGTGCGAATTGCCTGACACACTCCGGCAGCGAAACTTCAACATACTGGCTATATCGTGAGAATTTTATAGCTTAGGAGAGCATGAAGTTCAGCTAGTTGCGCTTGATACGTGAAAAAACATCGTGGGCGCTTTAGCATTGCTAAGCACGAAATATTATGCAAATCCAATTTTTCGCAGCCGGTGCCCACCGCTACGTACCTGAAAGCGTGACTGATGTGTGTACGGACCCTGGGAGCCGTTATGCACCTTGCTTTCCTCAAAATCAAAGTAGTCTACAACGTCGTCAAGGCCAAAGCCAATGTACCCACAGAAAGCCGGCTACCTATTGCTGCAGTTCCGTGTTTCTCCCTAAGCGTTGTCAATGCAAACGCAAGCAGCGCATATCTGTCAATACGGCCACCTAGCTTAAAGCACAACTTATGTCCAACGACCCAGGCAGCCAGTTATGTGTGTTTCGTTTCGTGCTTTTACGCACAGATGTACGTTGATGAGGACATCGATGTGCAATGCACAGCGCGAGAGAGGGGCAGTTTACTGTGGTGTGGTGTACTCACACCTTCCAAGTCGCCAGGCGAGGCCCGGTGTCCGGGTACCGGACAGGGCCACTGGAGAACAGCACTCCGGAGTTCCGAGCCGGAAAAAGTCGGGTTTGCGCCCGTTTGCCACAGTTTTATTGGGACAACGAACAACAACAACCAGAAGGCTCCACTCCCACAGCATCATGGTTATTCGACCACATTCGCTGAATTTGCTAAGTGGCGCAGTCAGGTCTCTAAAGGTCTCCTGAATTGGTGTGTCGACCCTAGAGGGCGCCACACAACATTTACCACGAGGCATGATCCGCAGGATGACTCGAGGGAAGGGACGTCACCGCACAGGGTAATTCCTATTGACTGAAGGAAAGTGACGTCACCGGGCAGGATTTGAAGTCACTACCTCAAGAATAGTAATATTCGGCTGTTGTAAGCGCACGTATTGGTGATGATGATGATGATGATGATGTCCTCAGTCTTAATGGCACATACCCACGGCGGGGGATTGGCCAGGGTGGTTTTGCCTGTTTTTTTTTCCTTTTCCTTCATTCTTGTCAGCGCGTGCGTTCCGCCCTCTTCTGTGTATGATATGACGTTAATATGTGTATATAGTCATGTTTCTTGAGAGATTAAACTGTTGTTAGAAGGAGCTTCGTCCTGTGTGTTCGTCCCTTTTCTGTATTTTGATAGCGCTCACAAATAACTTCAAGAAAGTATTTCCAACTAGCCGAAGTTGTAGATCTCTTGTCCGATAAAGGCATCAGCAGTTTTTAATGCAACCGCACTGCGAACGCGTAATGTAGTTAGATATTCGCCTATTAATGAGTTGACTAAAGACAGTGTCCGTGCGTTTTAGTGACTTCAGCCTCAGGGTATACACTTGCTTAAACGAAGTTTATATGGCCCATTCACGACAACTGCTAGCCAGCACAAGTCGCTATCTGACATCGCTTTCTAATCAGCACAGGCAATTGACCCAATATTTGGAACGTGTTGGCAAATGCCGGTCTTACAAAGGACCAGAGTGGAAGCATCCATTTACAATATTGGCTTCCTAAATTGTGATCATGCACCAATCCGTCCTGCAGTGCGTAAACCCGAGTGCTAACCGAAGCTCACCCTCGTGGGTCCACGCTTTGTCGCTCGCAGGTTGCACCAGCGACGGCATCTGCACCGGTGGAGCCTTCTGCGAAAGCACAAGATGCCTCTCCCCAGCGGGCACCGTGCGTCAGAACACTGGGGCCGTTTGCTCGCGCCTACGTAAGCGGGCTCTGTGCTTCGCTTCGCGCTACAGCGAAGCTGCACTATTTTGCCTGGCTTGAAATAAGCTCCGAATGTTCGCGATGCAGTGTGGGCCCCAGGCAGCACCGGTAATCGGTCCAATACGACCTTTGCCAACATCTTTCCAATGTCGGGCCGGTGAACTGTGCTGCCTGGGGGCGCCGTTCTTTAAAGCCTTGATTGACCATAAGATACCTCGCGCAATCAATCTACAACTATCAATCAATGAATCAAGCAATCAATCAGTTTATTTTCACCAAAATAAAATATACATGATGAAAAAGGGGGGTAGGAGAAAATGCCGCACAATAGCAGCTTGACAAAACTCCAACCACCCTGGCAACAATGACAGCACTGTAACAGTTTAATATCTGTTAACTTTACGAGGAAAAAAAATCACAATGAGAAAGAAAGTATCAAAGAATAGTCTCTAGTAACACTAACGGTCGCTAACAAACAGCTGCATTGTGTCGTTTTTGTTAAGTGCCGCAATGTCTATATCTTGCTTCGCGAAGACATTCAGTGTGTGGGGGAGTGTGTATTCAATGCGTTGGCGGGCATAACTTGTGTGCGTGACAAGAACTTTCCAAGGCAGGTTATGGCGATGAGGGTATACGTATTCTTCTCTGTGGAGATTAGCGAGTGAGAGGAGTGTATCTAACTTGCCCTCTATCACTCTAGTGTAACTTTTTATTAGTTTGTACTTGGATATGTCATCGACTTTCATGATTTTGTATTTGTGGAAAAGAGTTTTAGTATGCGCATCACGTTACCTACGCTGCGCCCCTCTTGCTGTATACCTGCAAACCATAAATTCCGTTCAGAGCACGTGACCCGAACTTAAATATCTTACTAAAAAAAATTTACAGCCGATTGAGCTTACTTTTGCACTAGCATACTCCGTTTCATTTCACTTTCGGTTCGCGCCTAGGATTACAAGGCCAAGCTTCACGCAAACATCGGCAAAATCTATATTGGGCATCTTACTGGTATGGCGTACTATAAACTTTTGTAACCACTTTACGCACCTTAAGAGGGCACTAGGACGCTCTACATTCCCTGCGCGCGGATGGAAGTTGATGAAGAAGGCGACGTGCAATGCACAGCGCGAGAGAGTGGC
This sequence comes from Amblyomma mixtum, assembly GCF_055824585.1. NCBI lineage: Eukaryota > Metazoa > Arthropoda > Arachnida > Ixodida > Ixodidae > Amblyomma > Amblyomma mixtum. The sequence goes on along the minus strand of NC_143019.1, from coordinate 137,276,745 downwards.
TGTTAATTACGAGGGGTGATCAGTTGCGGCGATGCCACAGTGCTCTCGTGAAGTGGCCAGCGAAGCTCATCTGATTGCGACGCCGAAGGTTCAACGCCCAGGCGCAGCGCACTGGAGGCCATATTAATAATCATCATCATCCTGAAACGCCAAATGCAGGCCAAAGGCCTCTCCCATGTCTCTCCAAAAATTACGAAAAAATTTAGCGGCTAAAGTGGTTAAAGGCGAAAGCCCGAGAGCTGCATTCGGCTACACGTTGTTCACTTCATATTCTATTGGTGCATTAATTAACTGCCAATTAATGACACTTAATGTTTGCCTTTAGGAGTGGAACTCGACAGCGTGTTGTAGCGCTACCAGGGAGTCCACGGAACGCCATCACCCGTTTGGCGCGATGCGGTGCCCTTTGAACGTTGCCCTTTGAACGCAACGCTTCTATTGCGAAAGCGATACTGCTCGAGGTTTCCGCTCTTGGCCGTCGTCCCGGAGAATCCACCATTGACCTTTAGCGTGACCTGTGTGTGACGTCATACCAGCTGTGGAAAAGCGGGGCCCCAACTCGGCTCGTCGCGATCGTCCCAGCTTATCCTCCATGCCGCAGCTTCGCGGCGCTGCTGCGAGGGGCGCTCGCTGTACGTGACGTCATGCCAGCTGTGGGAAACCGGGGCCCCAACTCGGCTCGTCGCGATCGTCCCAGCGAATCCTCCATGCTGCAGCTGCGCGGCGCTGCTGCGAGGGGCGCTCGCTGTACGTGACGTCATACCAGCTGTGGAAAAGCGGGGCCCCAACTCGGCTGGTCGCGATCGTCCCAGCGAATCCTCCATGCCGCAGCTGCGCGGCGCTGCCGCGAGGGGCGCTCGCTGTACGGGACGTCTAGAGTTCCTGTATATGCTCCCGCAGGGAGCAGAGTTGCGCGAAGGTCCGCCATCAGGTTCTAAGCTGTGCGGGAAAGCCACTTCTCGTACGTACAGGGGCTGCGTAGCTCGCTGTGTAGGGCGCTTGGGCTTTTTTTTTCTCCTTTAAATAGATTGACTTGATGGCAAGTTTCTAAACGTAACGCTGAAAACTAATCTGTGATTTGCCCAGGGTGTGCATACAGCACGAAAAAAAAATCGCCAAAGGTTAACAGAAAATCGTAATCATGACAAACTGACGAAAAAAGACTGGAAACGGCCTGCGAGTTTTTTTTTCTTTCTGGAACTAGTAATTTCAGAAGAACAAGCAGTTCCGTTCCAGATGAGACAGCGTCTGTCCCATCCTGTCTTCCTGCGTGCACGTCTTAAGAACAAAAAGAGTATAGCGATGAATTACTTTTTTTCACAACTAGCACAGCCGTGTGTTCTGTACGAGTTATGCGCGGAAAATACGAAAACGCATCTCTCTAGAACCACATTAAAATAATTGTGCAACTTGTTGTAGGCAAGCAGACTAAAGCAATGGGAATGCATTGAACGAGGCGAGTCTGACAACGAAAAAATTAACACTCAATTGCTTGCCCAACACATTTCACAAAATGTACCCCGTTGCTAAATGCAGTGATATAGTTCGGATCTTTAAAGGACCTTGAAAGTACTCTTACACGTAGATCTTATTTAACTTTCCTCATTTTTTATCGAAAAGCACTATCGTTTCACCTTAGTTATTAAATTACAATAGTTGTTGATTACTGTGGTAGGTTTTCGTGCCTGCTTCATCCTTATTGCTCGGAAAAACTAATTTAATGTTCCGCTTTGCATTTTTGTACTCCTTCTTCGTAGATTCGGCTTAGTTCGCAGTATCAAAACATTTCGCGACTCCTGGATTTTTTTAAAGCCGGGGTTATAGGCTGATTTGCTGTCTTCTAGCTGAAATTATTCGCGGTATCAAGATTTGCGACACTTGTTTACATGCCATTTTTGCCTATCCTATCGTCACATCTCTCACTTAATCCTTTTTTAGATGGTTTTTAAGGGCATTTTTATTAAGAACAATACTTTATAGCGTAGGCAGACAAATGGTTTAGGGGGGTTTAACTGCCCAGAGCGACTCAGGCTATGACAGGGAACAGTACATGGCCTCTAGAATTTCGGCTCCATCGAAATTCGACAGCCGCGGCCGGGATCGAACCCGCGTCATTCGGGTCAGCAGCCGAGAGCTATAACCACTAAGCCACCGCAGCGGCTGCATAGGCAAATTAAATGTTTATGCAGGTGAGACTGGCATCGAAATGTAGCAAAACTTTGCATGGAATTTGCTTCTTGAACTTTCATTGTCCCTTATATTTCACCTCGAACCATCACTACAGAAGGTTCGAAGCAGCAGTAGAGTAAGCAGAGCCTGCCCTAGTGAAGGGCCAAAGAGTTGCAGATGCAGACTGTAAATTCTACACAATTTTAATGCAGTGATATGCTACAAATACTGCTTCGAGGGACAGGTATAGGCTCAAACTAGTATCCATAAAAGGACACTAAGTGAAAGATATAGACAAACAAGATTTTCGTTGCCTGTTCCTTATTTGATAATGTGTGTAAGTTAGAAAAAAAACTAGTGATTTGTTCAAGGTAAACAAATGTCGACAGATGAAAAATGTTTTTACCAATACAATTCTGATCTCGCTGTCGAAACAGGCAAATGTTGGTTGTGATGGCACTGGTAGATCGTGAAACATGTTAGAAATTTTTATTTATTCATCAGTACTGTAAGCCTTTCAAAGCCGCAAACAGGAGAGGTTCATTCTCAAGAGCCACTTGAGGCGCCGACGCACTTCGGCCGCCGGCCTTCCACATGGCACTGCGTAAAACGCTTTGCCGTTTCCCTGTGCGATTGCTGCAGTTTGGCGCACTGCACCCAGTCATAGCTGACGAGTGCATCCGTCACTGCCACTTCAGAACACCAAACCTGACGCCACAGGTGTGCACGGAAAACAAATGAATGCCGACGGCGCGGACACACATGAGGCGTCGAGCTGACAGCTCGCTCGGCGCTGCACCTGTGAAGTCAGCTTCTCCGCGGAGGGTAGAACACACGACGTCACGAAAATCATGTGACCGCCTCTCGGCGAATGGCGTTCGGAGCGGCGAGGGAAAACAGACGCGCAACTCTGCTACCTTTGGTAGCATATACAGGAACTCTAGGGACGTCATACCAGCTGTGGAAAAGCGGGGCCCCAACTCGGCTCGTCGCGATCGTCCCAGCGAATCCTTCATGCCGCAGCTCCGCGGCGCTGCTGCGAGGGGCGCTCGCTGTACGTGACGTCATATCAGCTGTGGAAAAGCGGGACCCCAACTCGGCTCGTCGCGATCGTCCCAGCGAATCCTCCATGCCGCAGCTGCGCGATGCTGTTGCGAGGGGCGCTCGCTCTACGTGACGTCATACCAGCTGCGGTAAAGCGGGGCCCCAACTCGGCTCGTCGCGATCGTCCCAGCGAATCGTCCACGCGCTGCTGCCCTGGGGGAGGCGCTCGCTCTACGTGACCAGCCAAACCAGGCGCAGCCAGGGCTATAGCCTTGCGTTCAAAGGGCAAGGCATCGTACTGAACGGGTGGTGGCGTTCCTCCCTTCCTCTACGGTGCGGTTCGGGTGTGCACCGAAATGACAGAGAATTCCTGCGTAATTTCTTTTCCTCAAAAAGCGTCGCGTTCAAAGGGCAAGGCATCGCGCCGAACGGGTGGTGGCGTTCCGTGGACTGCCTGGCAGCGCTACAACACGCTGTCGCGTTCCACTCCTAAAGGCGAAGCTTAAGCGTCATTAACTAACTTTGATAACATAACCCTTACTAAGAGCACCACCAAGACACACCACCAGCCAACCTAGGCGCAGCCAGGGGAAATTGCTTTCGCAATTACCGGGCTTAGCCAAGCTAAGCCTCAGCCAATTTTTTTGAGGAAAGGAAATGGCTCTGTAATTCTCTGCAATCTCGGTGGACACCTGAACCGCACCTTACAGGAAAGGAGGAAGTGGAGTTTCATGAAAGGAGAAAGAGAAAGAGGGGCCGTAATGAAGGAAATGAAATTTGAGGAAAGGAAATTACGCAGTAACTGTCTCACATATCTCGGTGGACACCAGTCGAAAATTGTATTTGAGGAAAGGAAATTGCACAGTAACTGTCCCACATATTTCGGTGGACACCCGTCGAAATTCGCGCGCAGTGACGTCACGACCATTTCGACCAATCTGAAACGCGGACAAATTGCTAACACGTCTTGGTCACGACCGTATGAGCCATTAAAGGCTCTCGCCTTAATTATACCCTATCCTTTGCGTAAGTAATGCGATAGCATTAATTGGCTCATTGTGCAAAAATGCCGCCTTCATCAGAAACCCGTGGCTTAAACGGGGGAAGCAAATGACGTCATCACTCCTCTCTGAGCAATAGGCCGCCGGCTTTCCCACCGCCACTCACCTCAGAGCGCGATTGAGGTGTCCACTGAGCCAAAGCGCCAGTTAAGCGCCTTAACTTTCCTCGAGAAAAAGAAAGGCGCATAACTGTCTCAATTTGAAGTCGTACGCCCCTCCCTACTCACAGCGGGATTGCCGTGTCCATCGACGCAGTGAGCCAGTTATACTTGCTCTTGCAAATCATAAGAATTCCTTAGGTGCCCCCTTTTATTGTAAAACTCTCCAGAAATTGAATAAAATTAATAAATTCGAGACGAAGCCCGCATCCAACCTGAGATTATCGCAGGCGAACCAATTGAAAATAAAAGGAAAGGGGCCAAAGTCCAAGATAAAATTTAAGGAAAACCAATTACAAGAGAATAAAAAAAGAAGTTATGGCCGGGCAAAAGTGATTTTTAGGGCAAGACGCCGCTGAAGGATTAAGAATTAAGAAGGACGAAATGAAAATGAATCCAGCGTGCTCGATTCTTCAGACAGGCTCGCAGGCGGCCAGGAGGAAGAAAGGTGTGGGGATCTGTAGGAAGCAAGATACAAGAAAGCAAGGAGAAAAATAAACAAGAGATAATGGGCTTAAGAAAGCAGAAGGGGTACATAGAAAAAAATGAAATAGGAAAGAGAATCAATTAAATGACAAAAAGGAAGGTAAAAACAAAGAAACAATTAGCAAAATTAAAAATAACCAAACAATGAAAACAGGAAAAATATAACCGCTAGAAGAAAGAAAGAAAAAAATTTGAAAACAAAAAAGAATAAAAACATAAAAACGAAAAGCAAACAAAACAAACCAAAGACTGCGTGTGCACCCAAGCCGAGCAAATATCAAGATCCACATGCTATTCAAATGCCGGTGGGCAAGGGCAAGGCCACAGCCTACCAAAATTGGCCATATGGTGCCCCCGACCGCATGAGACATGGGGAGGCGCAGAAATGTCAGGGCGGTCTTCGAGCCATCCGGGCGCTCTAAAATTTCGACCATCTGGCGATTTTTGAAGTGGTCGAAATTTTAGAGCGAAGATCTTTGGCGCCCGCTTCTGCGTTTCGCGGCGTCGCCGTCGCCGTTGTCCGTTGTAACCAGCAGTGGACATCTTAGTCTTAAGCTGTGAAATCAATGGAGCGGGAGCTTGGAAAGAAGAAGGTAAAATTGGTAAATTGGTTTTTGAGGAAAGGAAATATCTGCCTCACGCATCTCGGTGGACACCTGGATGGAGCGGAAGCTTGGAAAGCAGAGGGTAAAATTGGACCACCTGGGGATTTTTAAAGTGACCCGTCGTATTGGCTCAGTGGTAAGGCGCTCGTCTACCGAGCCGGAGTACCCGGGTTCGAACCCGACCGCGGCGGCCGCGTTTCGATGGAGGCTGTTGAGACGCGGGCTCTCAGTTGCCGTCAGGACGCGGGTCCGCTGTCGCCGACCAGCCGGAGCAATGAAGAGACGGGGGGTTAAGGAGCAGCGTGAAAAAAAGGTATATGTATTTACATGTTTACAAGTAGCGAGAAGCACGATACATGGCACGATGTATCTCAACAGGAAAAAGACACAGACACAGGAGACGGGAGCCCTTAAATAGAGTCGGCACAGACTCCCGCCCCTTTTCGTCCAATCAGGAGCGTGCTGTTGGCTTATTGGCCGGCAAGGCTTGAACGCCAACCCGGGTAGCGTTCCCGTAGCTGTCCGGCCCGAACGCACAACGCGTTCCACGATGACGACGCGCAGGCTCGGAGAGACGCCGGCTTGGACGCCGTCCTTGGGGAGCGTCTCTGTAGCTCACCGGCCGAACGCGCAACACTGGGAGCGTTCCGGTGTTAGAAATTCACGTTCACAACAGCTCGCCCCCGCCCGGAAAATCGTGCACGAAGGGAAGAGGTCCGCAGCCACTTCGCGAAGTGCCGAGGTCGGGGCTTAGTCTTTGTCCGCCGGCCGTCATCTGCTCGCCAACCGGTCTCTTCAGGTCTGGAAGGGAGGTGGTCTGGACCGGACACAACAGCAGCCAGCAAATGCCCTTCCATCTCCCCAGGGATCTGCCAGGCTTCTATACTACCAATACTTTCGCTGACAGGCGACAGGTTCAATCGCGAGTGCACCGTCGCATCACAGACTATTTTCTTCGCGAGTAGAAAAAAAGAAGACTACAAAACAGAAAAAAAAATTAACAGCTCATCCAAATCCCTTCTATTCCTTTCCCTTTTTAGAAGCATCCGCTTAAGCCATCTGCGTTGGCGTTTGCCTTTCCTTTTTTGTACTGAACCTCGAAACTGAATTGCGGCAGAGCAAGGCTCCAGCGCAGGAGGCGACCATTTTTGCCCGACATGCGTTGTAGCTAGGTTAGAGGACAGTGGTCTGTTTGTACGATGAACTTCGTACCAGACACGTAGCAGGCAAGTTTTTGTATCGCCCACACCAGGCACGCGCATTCCTTTTCAGAAGCGCTGTATGCTTCTTCCCTGGCAGTGAGCTTCCTGCTTACATAAAGAATTGGGTGTTCATTCCCTTATCATCTGTCTGGCAAAGCACAGCACCCATTCTTCTGTTGCTCTCGTCACACTGGATTATGAACTGTTTTGTATAATCTGTTTTGTATAACAGGGAATCCATCAGGGCTTCCTTTAGAGTGAGAAAGGACTAAACCTCAAACTGACAATGTACAGAAGTATATATGCGAGATCCAATCCGTTTGAAAACCATGCTTAGACTCAAGGAAGGTACTCGCTTCTATTCTTCAGTCGCGCCCTGCTCGGTCGCTGACCGACAGTAGCTTTAGCAGGCGGTACACGACAAAAACCGAAGTTCTTAAGTGGGCGCTGACCCCTGCGAGCTCCAGACGCCACACGGCAATGATTCGTTCCGCCCTCGGCCGCGCGTCTCCAACGCCTGGGCAGCACATAAAAAGTTGAATGCGAGAGGGAGAGGATGATCGAATATGAAAAAAAATGCCTGGGTGCCTTCCTTTCTCAGTTCCTGAACACCCTTCCTTTCCTTTTTTTCCCAGGATTCTTTCACGCGGTAGCAGTGCGCTCTGCTTTGAGGCTCACTGCGCGTTTCACTCCGTGCAAAAACTTCTGCAGTGTCGCCACAATGGGGCAGGCGGCATTCGCTTTCTTTGAACCCATCTAGTCAGTTTGGCCTGCGTGCGGTGCCTATCGCATCTGGAGTGCCGTGGTGAAAGTCTTGCACGATTACAATGTTGACGTGCCTTCACCCTTATGACGTTTTTGGCCCGTCCTTTGTCCTTTCTCTGTGGACTACCACTTGGCTTGGCTCTCCTTGCACGCAGCCGCTTTTCGGAAACTGCCCTAGCAGTTCTTTCTTGCACACCTCCCTTTCTCGTGGTGCCCTCACCCTTCACATCCGCTTTTTGACTCAGCATCGAGCCGCCTTCCCATCTGAATTTAAACTATCGGCTCGCGCTTTCGAAGAGTCACTGCACGTCGTAGCCACAAATTGTTCCGACTGCACTTTACTTTCCGCTGAGTCTAGCAGCCTGCTCTCCTGAGGATTGCTATCCGACCCCATGAAACTAACTACCTGGCCTGCAACTTTATCTGAACCACACTCTTTGGCTAACGTTGCGTTCTGGCCTGGGGTTTCAGCGACGCACTCAGGTGACTCACGGTCACTCAGATTACAGCAAAGCATCTCCAATAAATGGCTACTATTGCTCACCAGCCGCATCGAAGGAGCGTCTCCTTTGAATCCTTCACTGCGCTGGCCTGTGAGCTCACTACTCTCTTCCTGAGAGATAACAACTGACTCACTTATAAAAGCAACATCTACTTCTGGGCTTAAACCTTCCCTGCCGTTACTTCCCTGAGCAACGGTTGTGTCCCCAGCTGACCAAGCGGGGTTCCTAGGCTGGTCGCTGACACACAGATGGGAGCGCTGCCCCCTTTTATCACTTCGGACTTTAGCGTCCGCCTCTCCTTTTGGACGGTCGTCCCCTTTTACTGCTCCGGCATTCTTAAAAACTGGCTTCGCGCCTGTTTCGTCTGCTCTATGCCTAGCGGGGTACCGTTGCTTGTACCTGTTGCTTGTACCACGACTTTCAAGCAACACGCGGCGTGACGCATACTCTTCCGCGAGTTCAGCAGCCTTCTCAACAGTGTTTACCTCGGCCCTGTCGAGAATCCACCAACGCATTCGATCCGGAATTGTGTCATAAAACTGCTCTAGACACATGCATTCCATGATCTTCCCTGTGTCCGCGTGAACGCCTGCGCTCTTTAACCACTCCACTAAGTTTGTTTTCAAGTTATAACGAAACTCGAGGTAAGATTCTTCTTTAGACTTAGTGGCGTTTCTGAAACGCTGTCGAAAAGCCTCGGCAGACAGGCGGTACTTCTTTAGGAGGCTTGCCTTCACGGTCTCATAGTCCTCCGATTCTTCCGCACTCAGTCTCCCGATCGCGTCCGCTACCTTACACGGCAACAGGCTCAATAGTTGCTGTGGCCACCCATCTTTCCCAAGATTGTTTTTTTGGCATGTCCTTTCAAAGTTCACCAAAAAAATACCAATGTCCTCGCCTAGCTGGAAGGGTTGCATGAAATCTTTAATTTTGATTGTTTCCCTTCCTCCTGGGCTGGGGGATGGTGGCTGAGCGACGCCGGCTTCGGCTCTTTTCGACTCCGCGTCCAGTTTCTTTAGGTCAATTTCCTGCTGTCGGCGTGCTAACTCGAGCTCCTTCTCTCGAAGCTGAAGCTCTCGATCGCGTTGCTTCTGTTCTAGCTCGCGCTGTTCTTTCTCAGCCGCTTCCCTTTCCTTGATCAATTCCCATGTCTCGATAAGCTCTTCATCGTCCGCTCCGCAAGATATTATTGCGTCTATGATTTGCGATTTCCGCATGGCCTTCCCCAGTTTAACCCCTAATTCTTTGCTGATCAAAATTAGATCCGGCTTTTGCAAAGCTTTCAGGTCCATGATGCGCTCAGACACTCGACCGATCCCCTATCTCTTCTTAGCAATGCGTACAACAATCAGTACTCACAGCACTGCCAAAGAAAGCCTGCCAGCATTGACGCTAAATTCAAAAGCCTGGCAAAATACCTCAGGGAAGAAAGGTCGGACACTCACAGAGCCACGATCATGGGGTCCACCAACGTGGGAGCTCTTGCAACTGCGAACGCTGCTAGGCGATGCGAAGAGCTGACTTCGATCCCAGCGCTGCCATCCAGTTGTTGAGACGCGGGCTCTCAGTTGCCGTCGGGACGCGGGTCCGCTGTCGCCGACCAGCCGGAGCAATGAAGAGACGGGGGGTTAAGGAGCAGCGTGAAAAAAAGGTATATGTATTTACATATTTACAAGTAGCGAGAAGCACGATACATGGCACGATGTATCTCAACAGGAAAAAGACACAGTTGTTGTTGTTGTTGTTGTGACTGAGAGAAGGATGAAGAGGAACTTACACGGGCCTGCTACTGGCTCGAGCCAAGCCACCACCGCTGCCACGTGCAGATAGAGGAGAGTTAAAAGATGAGAGGAAAGAGAAAAAGGAAAGAAAAGACGCGCGTCGCAGCAACAACTGCGTCCGCCGGAGCGGACGCTGCTCAAAAAGAAGCGGCCGAAGCCGCGCTCGCCGAAGCGAGAACAGATACTCCCGAAGACACAGACACAGGAGACGGGAGCCCTTAAATAGAGTCGGCACAGACTCCCGCCCCTTTTCGTCCAATCAGGAGCGTGCTGTTGGCTTATTGGCCGGCAAGGCTTGAACGCCAACCCGGGTAGCGTTCCCGTAGCTGTCCGGCCCGAACGCACAACGCGTTCCACGATGACGACGCGCAGGCTCGGAGAGACGCCGGCTTGGACGCCGTCCTTGGGGAGCGTCTCTGTAGCTCACCGGCCGAACGCGCAACACTGGGAGCGTTCCGGTGTTAGAAATTCACGTTCACAACAAGGCGAAACGCAAGAGGCGCCCGTGTGCTATGCGATGTCAGTGCACAATAAAGATCCCCAGGTGGTCGAAATTATTCCGGAGACCTCCACTACGGCACCTCTTTCCCTTTTGCTTCTTTCACTCCCACCTTCCTCCCTTCCCTTACGGTGCGGTGCAGCTCTCCAGCGAGATATGTGAGACAGATACTGCACCATTTCCTTTCCTTAAAAACCAATTTACCAAATTTTCATTTTTACGTGCGCTGACATCGCACAGCACAAGGGCGCCTTTTGCGTCCCGCCTCCATCGAAACGAGCCCGTCGCAGTCGTGTTCGAACCCGGGTACTCCGGCTCGGTATACGAGCGCCTTAACCACCGAGCCACCACGGCGGGTCGGCGAGCGCCTTAACAACTGAGTTCCATGGACTGCCTGGCAGCACTGCAACATGCTGTCGCGTTCCACTCCAAAAAGCAAAGCTTAAGCAGACGAGCGCCTTAACCACTGAGCCACCGCGGTGGGTGCGCCGAACGGGCAATGGCGTTCCGTGGACACTCTGGCAGCTCTGCAAGACGCTGTCGCCTTCCGCTCCTAAAGGTGAAGCTTGAGCGTCCTCCAATTTGTTTTTTTTTTATGTTCATTCTGCAGGTCTAGCTGGCTTCAGACACTCAGACAAGGGTTTTTTTTTTGGAGACGAAGCCTTAGTATTTGCTTACTAAAATTACAGTTCGACGAAAATGTGAACACGTTAAGCTGACGGCGCCGGCAGCGAAGGATGACTATCTATATTGTTACGGGAGGGGGTCAAGCATGAGCCAGAACCTAGCCTTTATGTGGTGGCTCCGGCTCGTCACCTTTCCATCTCTACTATGGTCTCGGTTTCCGTCATAACAGTTGTACGGATAGATAAGTACTGTGCGATTTCAATGCACAAGTGCCTACACGGCTAAAGAATTGTTTTGAAAGAACTGTGCCAAGCTGTATAGTAAGCTCACGTTTTCTACGCGCAGCTGCATGTTATGTTGTCGGGGAATTGCGGTGTTGCAGCGGAGTGCCAAAACTAGAGGTGCAACCTAGCAGACTTCTAAGACCGAACTCACTGTGCCCCGTTTGCACCCCGGGTACGCGCATCTCTACTTTATTTTCATCATCTGCCGCAATGGGTAGCTGACACCAAGGAGTCAGCTGGGTGATGGTGTAAAACATTAATTGTACTATTTGCAAAAGAGGTATTGCTGGAAGCTCAGAACTAAGCGTCACCGCGTTGTGGTATCGGTGGGCGCTACAGGGCCGCCGATGGAGGAGAGATGGGGCAGTCTTGGCGGCAGGAAGACCGGTGGATATGCCAACCACTTCCCAGGGAGCTCCGTGAGTAGTGTCTCGATTGAGACTATCTAACAGGACCACTTCCTCGCGAACGTTTAGGAGGATGGTCGTGGATTTGGGCGCCTTGTGGAGGAAGCCGTACGGCCCGTCATAAGAGGATGTAAGCGGCACCTTTACAGCGTCTCGCCGGAGAACAACGTGATTCGAAGACGCAAGGTATGGGTGCACGAAGATGCGATGATCGGAAGATCGAGGCGGGGTCGAGTACAGACGTCGAATGCGGTTTGTAAGCGTTGGAGGCACTGCAGAGGCTGTACCGAGGGACCAGAAGGAACGAACAAATTTCCGGGAAGCCGCAGGGTGCACCGAAAGTGATTGGTTTGGTTTATTGGGGTTTAACGTCCCAAAGCAACTCAGGCTATGAGGGACGCCGTAGTGAAGGGCTCTGGAAATTTCGACCACCTGGGGTTCTTTAACGTGCACTGACATCGCACAGCACACGGGCTTCTAGAATTTCGCCTTCATCGAAATTCAGTCGCCGCGGCCGGGATCAAACCCGCGTCTTTCGGGCCAGCAGCCGAGTGCCGTAACCACTGAGCCACCGCGGCGGGACGCACCGAAGATGAGTTCGGCCGCTAAACAGCCAAGGTCACGACGAAAGACGGCTCGTAGGCCAAGCACCATAGGCAGGTGACTGACCCAGTGCTCGCGGTTCAGGCGCGCAGTGAGGGCAGCCTTGAAGCCGCCGGTGGAGCCGCTTAACCATGCCGTTGGCGCAGGGAAGGCATGCTGTGGCACGGCTGTGCTTAGTGCCACACCTTAGTGCCAGTGCCACAGGGAGGAAGTGGTCCAACCAAGTCAAGGTGCACGTGGACAAATTGACAGCCAAGTGTAAAGAAAGACTGGATGGGTGTCTTCTTGTGGCGGGTCATTCTGGCGGTCTAGCAAGCAACACACGAGTGGGCCCATTGGCGAACATCAGTGTTGATACTCGGCCAGACGTACCGCTGGGTAACGAGGCGCTGCGTGGCTCGGATGTCGGGATGGCAGATGTCATGAAGCGATTAGAAAACCGCTCAACGAAATGTAGCTGGAGTGAAATGGTGAGGTTGGGCCGTTGACATGTCACACCAGATCGATTTGGGCACACCGGATGAGGTACCAGCTGCAGCCACAGGGAACGCGGGTGGTCACGCTGGGCTTGCAGCTCAGGCTGCTCTCTCTGCGCCCAGACCAGTCACTCCCAGTCCACAGCCAATGGAGAAATGCCAATGGAGGTGAAGCGTGAGAGTCAGCTGCCTCTCTGTCGGTGCCTTTGATGTGGTGGATATCCGTTGTAAACTCCTATATATAGGCCAGGTGACGTGAGTTCTCCGGCGACGTGCTTGGAAGAGCTCGTACGGAACACATAGGCCAGACGCCCTCCAATAAATGTTGGAAGTGCTGGATGGTGGAGTAGATGGCAAGCAGCTCCACGGATAAAAACGCTGTAGCAGGTCTCAGTAGGTGGAGCTTCCGAGAGAAGAAACTCAGCGGATGCCACTCGGAGTTGATTTGCTGCGGCAGAACGGCCCCGATGGCCACGTTGGAATCATCCCCATGATGCCAGTGACCACCTCAGTTCTCGCGTGAATGAGAAGGATCCAATCAGCAAAGGCTTGCTTAACAGCCGTGAAAGCATCGGGTGACCAGGCAAGTACGGTTGAGGAACTCTTGGTTGGGCGAAGAACGTCAGCCACAAAGTGCAGAAGATCGGCGCAGAACGGAATAAAGCGCCGAGAGAAATTCATGCGGTGTGCTACTTGCTACTGTCATCATCATCATCAGCCTGACTACACCCACTGCAGGGCAAAGGCCTCTCCCATGTCTCTCCAATTCGCCCTGTCCTTTGTCAGTTGCCGCCACTGTATACCCGCAAACTTCTTGATCTCATCCGCCCACCTAACTTTCTACCGTCCCCTGCTACGTTTGCTTTCTCTTGGTATCCACTCCGTTAACCTTAAGGACCAGCGGTTATCTTGCCTTCGCATTACATGCCCTGCCCAAGCCCATTTCTTCCTCTTGATTTCAACTAAGATGTCTTTAACCCGCGTTTGTTCCCTCACCCACTCCGCCCGCTTTCGATATCTTAACGTTACACCTATCACTTTCCTTTCCACAGCTCGCTGCGTTGTTCTTAAGCTGAACCCTCTTTGTTAGCCTCCACGTTTCTGCCCCATAGCTGAGTACCGGTATGATACAGCTGTTGTATACTTTTCTTTTCAGGGATATTGGTAAGCTACCATTCATGATCTGAGAGAACCTGCCATATCCGCTCCAGCCCATTCTTATTCGTCTAGTTATTTCCCTCTCGTGATCCGGATCTGCGGTCACTACCTGCCCTAAATACACATAAAAAACAATTAACTGTCATCAATGCATAGGTAAATACAGCCGGTAGTCAGAGCGTCACCCCGGCAATAAATCATTGCAATGTCTGATCTGTGTTGTGGAGCCCTAAGAGCACGCGCATGTACTCAAACAGGCCGAAAGGTGTAGTGATGGCCGTCTTCGGTGTATCGGTTGGCTAGACGGGGATTTCTTGATATGCCTGTACAAGTCCGACTTTGCTAAAGATCTTGCATCCTTCCAGGTTGATGGTGAAATTTTGGACATGAGAAAGGGCGTAGCTATCGTGGACCATGTGAACGTTGAGCGCCCGGTAGCCTCCGCCAGTCTCCTGGTTTTTCCTACGCACCAGATGGAGGGCTGGGGCCCAAGTGCTGGATGAAGGTCGTATTATACCCAGCTAGAGCATGTGCTCGAATTCCCTCTTAGCATCCACCAGACGCCCACCAAAGAGACGGCGTGGTCGTGCTGCGACGGGCGGACCACGCGTAATAATGGAGGGGGGGGGGGTTACGCTGTGCCTTGGTGGCTAGCTTAGATTGCAGGCTTTCGGGACCTGAGGAAAGTCTTCCAGGACTTCAGCGTCCTGTCACAGCGGAATCAGCGTGCGGATGTCAGTGGGAGCGACAGCCGACGTAACGCCAGCGAAGGAAAGGCGCGTCTTGCTGTCGATGAGCCGATGGCGGCGCATGCTGACGTCCAGGTCGAAATGAGTCAAAGTGGGAGGCGAGGATGGACTGTTAGACGACGGCTACGATGAAGACCCGCCGGAAAGTGCGCCACAGTCCAGTGTCGAGAGTTGGAGACCGCAGACCTTTCGTTTTGATGGAGGAGGAGTTCGCCACACGAAGAGGCGGTCCAGTTGACTTAGAAGTGCGGTCTGACTTGGAGGCCGGCAGTACGCTGACCATGGCACCCATGTCGACGAGGAACCGCAGGCCGGATATGGTTGGTTGGTTTATGGGGTTTAACGTCCCAAAGCGACTAAGGCTATGAGAGACGCCGTAGTGGAGGGCTCCGGACATTTCGACCACCTGGGGTTCTTTAACGTGCACTGACATGCAGGCCGGATATGCGTTCCATGACTAACAAAAGGCGGCCGGGTTGAAAGGCTAGGTCACATGCCGCCGTCAAAGATCTCACATCGCGGTTCCCGACATCATGGAATGGGAAAGTTCACCGGCGGGCACGGTGCTGGAAAGTACGATGATACCAGCACAGAGGGAAGGTGGGAGAGCGGCGCGAACACTGGTTGCTCGGGAAAGTAGAGCGCCGGCCAGGACATGGGGAGAAACCGCATTGGCCATGTGAGGACGTCCACAGTGTGTCCAGAGAAACGGCGATCTGGTCAGTCCGGGCCTCTAACGGAGACATGGCAGAGGACTCTGGTGTGGAAGTGAGGGCGGCGACAGAAGGCAAATGCGCGTCGTGGTCTTGATGAGCTAACTGGGCGAGGCGATCGAGAGGAAAGTACCATGCAGCATCCAAGACGAGGCGCGTGTACTGCGGCAAGCGCTGCAGGAAAAGCTCTCTAACAAGAGCACCGTTGGAGTCGACGTTGCTTTCTCCCAGGAGCTGCCGCATGCTGGTGCGCAACTGGGAGGGCGGCGATCTCCCAGCTCTTCGCTGATGAGTAGGTGCTGAAGGCTCGAGCTCTCGGAGACTGGTGCGGTCCAGGATGCTTTGCTTGAGGCGCTGGTATGGGGCATCGCTCAAGGGTCCAGAGATGACGTCCGCGACCTCTTGAGCCATCTCAAGAGACTGACTGGAAAGTAGATGGTAAAACCGAGAAATCTCAGAGGTGACCACACTTGCGGGTTATTGCGCCATAACGATGGCAGGTGGAGCTGAATTGCTGCAACATCCCTTGGGCGCGAGGTAGCGTCAGGCGGAAGGTCGCCTGAGGGCGGTAAGTTGCTGGTGAATGGTATGGCAAAACAGCGCTGACGGACGGGACGGAAGAAGATGAGACAAACACATGCGCTGAACTAACAACCAAATGGTTTATTGCGAAAGAATGGTGCAGTATAAAGCATAGAAGGGAAAAACTGCGGTGTAAATATGACAAGGCATACATTCCGTCCCGTCCGTCAGCGCTGTTTTTCCATACCATTTAACATAAACCAACCAGCCCGACTCAGCCCTCTCCTTGAAGTTGCTGGTGTCGGTCATTTCTCAATCTGGAGTCACACCACTGTCGCGAAATTTCGGGGATGCAGCGGAGAGCCAATACTAGAGATGCAACGTATCAGGCTTCTAGGACCGAATGCCCGCGCCCAGCTTGCGCTCCGGGCACGCGCCGCTGTACTTTATTTCCATGTTCTGCCGGCATTGCGTAGCCGGCACCGAGACACCAGCTGGGGGCGCCGAACTGAGCGGCACCGCGTTGTGGCGTCGGGGGCGCTACAGTGTCCTGGTTTAGGTCGGGGAAGTCCACGGTGAAACCTCTCCTCACTGCCACTTGTGTCCTAGCACCAGAGCTGACTTATATCGCACATTTCAAAATTTACCGAAAAAACCCAAGTCCCGGTGACAAGGGTCACGTCAGGACCGATGGAAGGCTGCTGTGCGCAGCTCTGAGCCTGAGTTTCAGCTTCGGACCGCGGTCTGGGCTCGAGGAATCGACGAAGCCGAAAAGTGTACGGCCATCTGGAGATTTCGTAGGAATGCTTAGTTACCTAGCGCTGGCAATGCGATAGCTTTAGAAGCGGTTGATGCCTTTGCCGGAAGTGACGTCACCTTCCTCCAGCCAATCTGGGTACGCCACCTCCCTCCAATCAATGGGCGATTTTTATGACCGGCGACGCATTTCACCGCGAAAGGACTAGTTCAAGGGGTCAAAGCCAACCAAGAATCTTCTGGCTTGCATGGCCTTGAGTGTGCAGCGATGAAATAAATATTGCCGTGACTGGGTTTCGAACCCGCGGTGGCGCCAACAGATCAGCTTCGCTGGGCACTTCACGAGAGCACTGTGCTATCGTCGCAGCCGATCATGCATTGTGTTAAACTGCGACACACGCTCGCGCTGTGCATTGCACATCGTGGCATTCATTAACTTCCATTTGCAGCACTAACAGATCAGATCAGCTTAAAGGAACCGAACACTGATCAAAACGTGCCAACAATATCACGGTGTTAATGAAAAGGTCATGCCTCAAATTTTAATAACGGTGCGCTGCAATATCGAAAAGCGAGGGTTTTTATTAATTCGGCCCTGAAAATCACCTAAAAATCAACCTTGCTGTGAAACCCGCCGTTATCATTGTAGCCCACCATCTAACCACATCTCGGTAAAATATCACTGATTTGTTTTAAGTGCCCCGTGTTTTTTTTTCTTTCACTAGTGTTCGTCATGTTTTATTATACTTATTATATTTTATTATACACTCTCTCCAGTGCGCCATTCGATGAAAAGCAACGCTCCCTTGGCATCGTCAACTATGCGCTTTTAGCTTTTATAACTACATGGTGCCACAGTGTTTTAAATTTCTTGGATGGAGCGGCAACCACGGTCTATTAAAACATTCGTCGATGATGCGTAAATCCCTGTGCCATAACAGCTTTGGGTATGGAAAGTGAAATGGACGCCAATCCATATACTAATTATTCAAATTATTTTCTGTTACAGCGCTTTTGCCAACGTGCAATCGCCATCGTGTACACTGATCATGGTTTCCAGCATCAGGATACATAAAAACGGACGCATGCACTGATTTAAAAATTCTTGGTAACAATTTCCTATAGTATTTCCATAAAGCCGTTGCCGAATACAGCACATTACACAGCATGCTTTCAGTTACGCCGAAAAAAGCTGGGTCCATAAAGTACCTTTGGTGGTGGTGGTGGTAAAACTTTATTTCCCACAGTAGGGGTCCTGATGGACACTCGGCTAGGCGCCAGGTGTAGAGGGCAGCTCCCACGTAGGCACAGAGAGCCCGAAGCTCTCCGCCGCCGCGCGGGCCTCCTGGACAGCCCGAAGCTCTCCGCCGCCGCGCGGGCCTCCTGGACAGCCCGAAGCTGGTCGTGAAGTGAAGCACTCTTTAGTACTTTGTCCCAATGTTCCTTGTTCTGGGCGTAGGCGTCACTTGATGCACAACCACACAGCATATGGGTCAAGTCTACACGTTCACTGCACTGGTCACACACATGTTGTCCGTCGTAGTCTGGGTCGATGTGCTTCATGCGCCAGGGGTTGGGGTATGAGTTCGTTTGGAGCAAGCGTAACGTGACCGACTGGCTGCGGGTTAATTTTTTTCAAGTTCAGTCCCTTTCAAGTCAAAGCTTAACCTCAGTATAATGTCGCTAGGCGTGCCGACTATACCCAGCAAAGCAAACCATGATCCAATCAGGCTAAACAAATGCGTCTACTCGGTTTAACTACGTTAAAACCCTACCACTTTTTCCTCCGATTACGCTTTTAATACTTTCGCATCAAAACATCGCGCAGTGTAAAAAATAGATAATGCGAAAAATTCAAACCTACACGTCGCCGCAAGGAGCTGCCATGTAGCGTCGCTGTCGGTGAACTGTCGCTGCCCCAACAACAAGGAAACAAATTATTCAGAACTCATTGCCGGATTAGACATATGCACCAAGCTTTCGAATCGAATACATAGAATCAGTGCATTATATTCGGTCATGCAACAATTCATCATCATCATTTATATTACCCTTAAAGGCCTTTGTTGAGGCATCGCATGAAGGGGGCGACAAAGCAAATAAAACTGAGAATAACACGTCAACACAACAAAACATAACGCAATACAATAAAATGCAAAACGATAGATCATAATACAACGTTGGTCAATAACGAATGGCGAAAGGCTGAATCCGTTGGCAACAACAGCAACAAGAAAAAGAAAAAGTGTAACTGGATCAAGTTTGAGACAAATGGGCAATATCTTTTAATCAGTACAGTGATTAATTAATGTCTGTCGAAATTTAGTAGGGTCGCGCTCGTTTACAATGTAGTCGGGTAGCAAGTTCCAGTTTTCTATTGCTGTTGGAAGAAAAGATTTATAAAATGCTAATGTCGATCCGTGAATACGCTGAATGCTGACGAGGTTAAACAGGCGGCGCGATGTTCTGATGGGAGCTAGTAATAATGTGTCACTAAGATCAGGAAAATTGCAATATAATTTATGAAAGAGGCAGAGTCGTGCGATTTTCCGTCGGCACTCTAATGGCTGAACGTTAAGCGCAGATCTAATCCTGGTGATACTGTTGTGTCTACTAAGGCGAAAGCCTTCAATGGCTCATACTTTCGTGACCAAGACGAGTTAGCAAATTTGTCCGTGTTTCAGACTGGTCGAAATGGCCGTGACGTCACTGCGCGCGAATTTTGACGGGTGTCCACCGAAATATGTGAGAGAGTTACTGCGCAATTTCCTTTCCTCAAGTACAATTTTCGACTGGTGTCCACAGAGATATGTGAGACAGTTACTGCGTAATTTCGTTTCCTCAAATACAATTCTCATTTTCTTCATTACGGTCCCTCTTTCTCTTTCTTCTTTCACTCCACTTCCTCCCTTCCTGTACGGTGCGGTTCAGGTGTCCACCGAGACCTCAAAAAGCGTTGCGTTCAGAGGGCAACGCATCGCGCCGAACGGGTGGTGGCGTTCTGTGGACTCCCTGGCAGCGCTACAACACGCTGTCGCGTTGCACTTCTAAAGGCAAAGATTAAGCGTCATTAATTGGCAGTTAATTAATGCACCAACAGAATGTGAGGTGAACAATCGTTTAGCAGAATGCAGCACTCAGGCTTTCGCCTTTCACCACTTTAGCCGGTGAAGTTCCTCGTAGTTTTTGTAATTTGAGGATATGAATCGGGCTGCTCGGTTTTGAATGGCTTCTTCGAAGATGAACGCACGAATCGATCGATCCCCTGTCCCGGCCTGTGCAGCCTGCGTGTCCAACGCGGAGTGCGCCTTCTGTACGAATACGGAATGTGGCCGCAATCTGCCGGGCGCCAAGAGCAGCAAAGCCTGCCGCTGCACCGAAGGGACCACCGTGCTCTTGGGCTCCTGCAACCCCATTGGTGAGACATATCTTCCCTCGCCCTATTGCGAAGAAGCAAAAAAAAATCCAGGAAAAAATTTCAAGGAGTGCATTTAATACCCCTGTCAAGAGGGCAAGTTAAAATGGCTACGGAACATTGCTTGGGGGGATACCGGCTCTACTTCAGGTGGATTCTTTATGTCACACAGATGCTTACTTAAAAAGAATTACAGGAATCGATGCACAGGAACGGGAGTTATTCAATGGAGAAATTTTAAAATACAAGCAAACAAAACGCTGCCCTCAACTCAATTTTGGCGGGGCTTCCCACTCCTATTTCGCTCTCCCAATGACTGCACCTGGCGGAACCAGTCAAAACAGCCTGCCAGAGAACGTCGCGGAAGTTTGCGCTCCATGGTTGCCTGCTCTCTGTAACTCGTTCTTGCTTAGACTGGCAGCGTCGTTTCCATGCCAGAGCCCCCGGTGGTGTATTTTTATTTTACTTGCTTTGCAGCGCTTTTATCTGAGACGAACAAGTTGTTCTTGTTGTTCTAATAGAAAACGACAGCTGACAAAATGTGTCTCTATTTGTTCACATAATTTGCAGCATATTTACTGTTTGTCCAGTCATCAAGCTCGCGCCAGGTGATGTCACATCCGCTGCTAAAACTCGCCACTGTGTGGGGACACCATCAGAGCCATGAATTTGTTTTTGGGAGGACATTAAAATATTAAAAATTGGAATATACGCGGTATTATTGACGCTAATAGCACCATTGTAACTTGATCACTGTATGCGATCAACAGGCAAAACAGTCAACTAATACCCCTGTCAAGCGGGCAAGTTAAGTGCACTTACGGAGAGTGTCACAATGTGTAAGTACACTTTGCCACATCTAAACGACGCAAGTGGAGTGTCACTCGCGGAAGAGTGCACTCCACTAGGAGTGCGTTCACGGACCACACTTTGCTGGCCGAGTGCGTAGCCTCGACGCCAGCGGTTCCAATGGTACAAAATTTATAGTGCATAAAAAGTGCAACTTTATTTTACGTGCTATAACACTGTTTTCAGAAAAAAGTTCCGTGGTTATAGCTACAAGCGAAGCAACAAAACAAGTAAACGTGATCAGATACAACATCGCTGCCCGCCGCCATCTTGTTTGTTGTCGAAATTCTGGATAGTCTTGGCTGGTCTTGGCTTTTCTTCTATTTTCATTTTTTTTTCATCGTTAAAAACTGTTGAACCTTGTTTTATTTGCGCTGACACGTTAAGCAATCAAATCTTATGCGTCTTTTTTTCTTTTCCATCGTCCTGTTCAGAAATTGCGTTCATTTTCTGTCGCCATTTTTTTTTAGCACGAGTGCACTTTGCTTTCCCTTTAGCACCGCGTCGCCCAAAGTGTCACTCAGGATGCCGAACCGCACTCCCCCTAAGTACACTTAACTTGTGCGCTTGACAGGGGTATAAGTCTGCTTATGTGTGGAAATGCGAAAGCGTTTGAGTACCGCACACGACGGCATTCAAAAACGAACTGACAGGCTGCGACGCAACTTCTTGTCTAGACATGTTCCTATCACGTCACTAGGTGGGTGCCATCATGTGACTGGTTGATGACGTCACTGTCACGATTGCTACCACTATTACTGTCACTAACGATTACTACCCCTAACTATTACCGTCACTATTACTACCATTATAGCTACCACATTTTTATGATAATTACCGGTTTTGTTTCAGCATTTCCCTGTTAATTACCTGGTTATCGTTACTTAAGACCATTCTTATCGTTGTTATCTCGTGTACACATCTTGTTGTCACGCCATCCATGAGGAAAGAAATGCTTTGGCATTAAAAACTTCTGTCGAATTCGGATCTGGAGTCGTGTGCCAGCCTTGACATGATAAACATAGACAGCATTCAGTGCCATTCATAGCTCTTCTCCGCAAAATGGTGTTGCCAGAACACGTGCTTCGTCCGTCGACACAGACAGCGTCTACTCCAAAGTACACCTCCAAGCTCCAGCATGAGCCGCTGGAACAAGTGTTTAGAGTCGGCAGACGTCTAACTGTGTATTCCGTTTAATAAATCTAGCTTTTTATTCTTTCACAATACCGTGAAAAGAAGCTAAGGTAAAAGCTGCTTAGTGCATAACGAAGACGTGTCCTTGGCGCACGTACCTATTGACACCATTTGCAGCAGAAACCCAAAATACGCTTACAAAATACGAGTCCGAAGAAGACGAATGCCGACTGTTGACTTTATACGGGAAGACAGCCCGGCAGTCGTTCCATAGCGAGACGTAGTGGAATCCGCTGGGGTTGGGCACGAGCCTATTTTACGACGTTAGTGACACAAAGCCGAATGTAGCGATTGAAGTCGAAGGTGAAAGCAGGCCTTTGCCGCTTTCTTAACCGTCATGTTCCTTGAAACACGCGGTGGAAATTGCATTCCATTGGTTTTCAGAGCCAATTTTTTTCTCCTCTTGTCTATATTTCTATCTCATTCATATCTGTCAACTGCGTTCTTATCTAAACCAACTTTCCCTTACCTTCACCCAAAGTGAAGTCTGAAGAACGCCGCGGGATGGTTTGGCGTTCCTCGAGCCGAGAACCCCAAGCATACCGCGCGAACTTGTCACCGAACTGGCAGGAAATGTTCTTCTCCGAAGTTAACCAAAAGCACTAGAGTCCCAGCCATGTAGGAGCTCGCAGAGCACGGTACCACTCGTTGTGCTTGCGGAATTCTGCAGCACTAGAGCTTACCCAGGCAGCACAACAACATTGGCCGAAGGTCGGTCAACTGTTGGCAAAAATTGGCACGAACATCGGTCCTACACTGGCATTTGGGCCGAGCGCTACCACTTTACACATTGGACCTACTTTCATGCCAGTTTTGGGCCAATGTTCGGACGATCAAGCGGCCAACGCAGTACCGATGTTCGTTCTGCAGCATGGGCCAGCAAAGGTCTCATACTGGTATCCTACTTTCAAACATTGGTAGCCAGCTTTCAAACATTGGTAGCCAACTTTCAAACATTGGTAGCCAGCTTTCGAATAATGGTTTGCAGCTTTCGAATAATGGCATCCAGCTTTCGAATAATGGTTTCCAGCTTTCGAACGCTGGCACATGCAATTAACCCACTCGCCAATGACCGGCAATGTGGATGGATGTACATACCATTCTACCTAGCAAATATTCATAATAGAGGGTGCGAAAGAATTCCAGGAAAAAGACCCGTTTATTGCTTTGAGTTACAAGAATCACGCTTTTAGCCCGCACAGGATGGTTTGCGCTACCACCAGCCACCCTGGGGAGTAAAGAAAGAGGCCCAAGAGCATGGTGGCAGAGGCTGTGGGAAAACAATTTATTTTCAAGTTTGGTGCGTGCCAATCAGGTTGGGCAAAGCATCTGGGCAAGGTGCTGCGGCACGGCTAAGGCATCCATAAAATGCTCAACGGAGCTGTCCTCCAGTGAACTGATCAGTCATATCCGAAGTAATCGTTGCACTCCACTTGCAAGAGGGCTGCTGGACTGCATTCAAACAAATTCCTCGTCCAGCTCTTGCACGATGGCCTCACGAAGCGCCGAGCCTGCAACGATCGAGATACATGATGTCATGGTAAGTTGAATTATGGCCATCACAGAACAAAAACAAAAATGATTAAATAAGACTGAATTTTGTGAAACACAGTCATCGTGAAGACACTAGCAACATATTTTACAGGATAATTTTAAATTTATTCTTAAGAACCAGCACCACATTAGTTGCACAAAGTGGAATTTAATTTACTAAACTTCTCTTATACCAAATGGTTTAATTTAGTCCAATGCGTCGTGTCGCACTCCCAGTAAATATATTCAATGCGAGATAAGCTAATTAATGTGAATTGAAAACAGATTAATGTATTATTTTGTTTTAATATCATAACTCGTATTTCTAAATTGCGAGCTAATTTTTTATTCAAGTAAATATGCACAGGTTGTAGCGTCTCTTCCACATGGACGTCAAAACAACATTTTTGATTAGTTTTTTTTAATAGGGTTAAAAATATGGCTTGCAATTTTTTGCGAAATACGCTGAACGCAAGGAACTCAGGGCACCTTTGTTTTACCTTAGTCGCTTCGCATGCATGCTATAATTGGATTCGAAACTGCGACTTGCAAACCACACAAAAATACTAGTCTGATAGTCCAGAGTAATGCCCTTTTTCATTGCGAGAGAACTTGGGCAAAAGCTTTAACCAGAAATTGCGGATTTTCTATTGAGTCTGCAAGTGTAGAAGGCAAAAAGAAACAGTACGGAAGTATTACACATATTCTTACCAACTGGTCTGCAGTGGAAAATTAATTAAGCGGTTCTGATTTCCGTCGTGCATAAGCGGTAAAGGACATGTTCCCGAATGCATCCCATTTAAGGTCATATGAGTTCAAACCCGCTGTTAGCCAAAGTAGCGAATCTTCAGTGAGTTAATCTCATCAAAGACGAAAAATAAAATTCTCACCATTCGGCCACAATTCCACTGCGCACGACGTCAAGCAAGCCATTTCGCAATGAGAGTGGGTACACAGAAGTCGTCCTCGTGCTTTTTGGCTCGCTCTGTTTTCCTGCCGAAAAAATAAAGGCGCATGTAGTCAAAGCAACGTTTACTACAAAAACCACTTTAACTTCCAGACGTATATCAAGATAAAAGAGTTTTAGTACTTACAGATAAGATCTTGTAGGCGGTACGAACAGCGTCGGAGCTCTCCTAATATATGAGCGTGGCTTTTCGCGTGCACAGACTATGAACGGTGCTAGCTCCAGTGTGCATGCATTTTCGTCGTGTTGGTCGTGCACGTGGTTGGGCTCCGCCGTGGAGTCAAGAATGCCTTATTGTGATGCGTCGCGCGGTTCCAAGACGAGCAGTGGGGACGATGGTGGGGGGGGGGGGGGGGGGGGGGAGGGGTTGGCTGGAGGTGATAGTCATTTACCTTTACACAGGTTTTGTGGTTCCGAAAAAAGTCCTCGAGCTGAAAGGTGGAGACAGGGAGATCGTGGAAGGGTGCACGAACAGCGAAGCGCGTAGCTGCGCGCGAGGGAAAATAGCTTTGAGGAAGTGACAACCAAAAAGAAAAAAAAGCGCTTCGCGGGGTGGGGGGTTAGCCCGCTACCTAAAAAAAGGGCGCGGCCGGGAGAACAGGTGGGGAGATATGGGAAGACTTGAAAGAGAGAGGGAAAGCGGCCAGAACACGTGAAAAGGGTTTGGAATTTTTGGAGAACGAGTCACATGGCCACAGGCAGTACGGAAAGCAATACCTACAAGGAACAAGTAGATGGGAAACACGGAAGCGTCAAAGTATTGCTACAAAGCTGGTGGTGGTAGTGGTTTATTTAAAAAATAAAAAGTGAAGCAAAAGAGTGTTGCCGGCCGCGGCAATTGCTATCTAATATCTTAAGCACCCGAGCTGCAGCCGGCGGAAACGAATGGGAAAGGAAGAGGATAGTGAGGAGAAGTACAGAGGGGAGCGACAGCGAGAAAGGACAGGGTAGAGCTTTGTACACTATTTACAAAATACAAAAGTAATCAAGTTCGCGCCGCTCGCGCGCTAATGTCCAAGCATTGTCCGAAAATAAGTGCGCGCGAGCGGCCACTGCGCACAATCACTTACACAAGAAGTAAACTGTATGTACATAGCCGCGCGCACGTAGCGTCCTGTCTCGGATTAATCGCGCGCGCGGCACACTGCACTAGCGGCCGGGGTGGGGCGCCCGGCCGCGTATACCGTCCGAGGTAGCACCCACGGAGCGTTCGTGTCACGCGTGCACTACCTGGCGTAGAGCAAGCGGGGAGTCAAGTCCGCCTGCTCGATGAACGCACAGAGACTCACCATTGTTCTGTCACGGGTGCGCACACTGCCGCGCGGCCACAGGAGCGCTTCGAGACTGTCCGGGATGATTCCCAGCGCCCTGTAGGCCGCGAGCATCTCGCGACGCGGCACTGCAGAAGCGGTACAGCGAAGGAGCATGTGCTCCAATGTCTCCACTGCGCCGCATTCAGCGCACGCGTCGCTCGACGAAAGTCCGTGGCGCACCCGTCTTTCCCCGGGCCACACGCAGCCGACGCGCACTCGGATGATCATCGCCCGCTGGAGGCGCGACAGTGAGCGCGCGCCGACGAGAGAAATGCGCTCTCCTCGCGCGATGCGAGGGTCCGGGTGTTGCTGACGGAGGTGGTCGTAGATCACCGCACGCACGTCTTCCAGGGCGAGCGGCTCGTCGCTGGGAGGAAGCTGATGTGCGGCGGTGGCGAGCTCGTCGGCTTGCTCGTTGCCGCGGACGCCGCAGTGACCGGGCACCCACTGCACGCGAATACTGCATCTGCGCTCCGCGAGGCGCTCAATGCGCTCGCGTAACGCGCACAGCAACGGGGTGCCACGGGCGGGAGTCTGCAGGCGGCTGAGGGCGGCACGGGAATCACACAGCAGAGCACACCTGGGTGGAGGCGGAGTAAGGGTGAGCACCAGGTCCAAGCCCAGGCGAAGACCCAGTAGCTCCGCCGTGGTCGAAGAGCCCAGGTAAGCCACTCTTTGCTGGCGGTGCAGCTGCAGGGCGGGATGGTGGCCGCTGCGGCGAGCGAGCAGTTTTCGCTCACCACGGAGCCGTCAGTGAACACAAGCAGATGGTCGCGCAGTTGCTCGTAGATGACGGCTCCGGCTAGCTGCTGCACTGCACATAGTGGTGTGCTGCGTTTTCCCGCGATGCCGACGATCTCTCGCTGTACCTCCGTCGTGAGGGGCCAGGGGGAGCAGAGGCCGTAGGGGGCGTGGCGCGCGTCAGCTGGTCATATTCCTGCAGTGCCGCGCCCATTCTTGAGCGCGGGTAGTGACGAAGGCGCTGCAGGAGTTCCGCGCCGTCTGGTGCGCGGTGAAGGCGGTCAATGTGGTGCAGCGAGCGCTGCGTGGCCTGTAACTGCAGCGGCCACGCGCCCGCCTCGGCCAGTGTCGCCTCGCATTGCGAGTTTCCGGGTAGACCGAGGCAGGTCCGCAGCGCTTTGCGATGCTGCACCTCCAGTGCCTTCCATGATGGTTTGCGCACCGTGACGAGGGGCAGCGCGTAGAGTATCGCCCCTAAGGCTGCGGCGTTGTAGAGGCGCAGCGCAGCCTGCTGAGAAATCCCCTGGCCCCGGGCGGTGAGCTTGTGCACAGCGGCTGTAGTCCTCTTCATCTGCTGGCAGGCCCTGGTCGCCGCGGGGCGGAAGGAGAGGCGCTGGTCGATTTCCAGGCCGAGGTACCGCACGGAGCTCTTCCACGGCAGCGGCGTCCCAGCCAACGTCAGCGGCGCCAGGCGGGCGCATCTGCGAGCTGCGCAGGCCATGGCTGCAGTCTTCTCCGCGCAAAGCGCCAGGCCGAGGCCCCGCAACCGGTCGCCGATAGCGTCAAGGGACCCCTGGAGGCAGTCTCTCACGCGGGAAGCCTCGCCCGGAGGTCCCAAGCACCACAGAGCGATGTCGTCCGCGTATATGGAGATGTACACGCGGTGCCGGTTGCCTGTGGGCAGACAGCCCGGCACCGCCGACATCGCCACATTGAAGAGGAACGGGGACAACACCGACCCCTGCGGCACGCCTAGATCCACCGGGCGGGGCTGAGAGAGAGCCGCTCCCACGCGCACGCGAATAGTGCGCGCGTTGAGGAACCCCTGCACATAACGCAACAGACGACCGGCCACGCCCGCCTCTTCCAGCCTCGCGAGAATTACCGCACGGTGGACGTTGTCAAACGCACTCGACACGTCGAGCAGCAAGAGCAGTGCTACCTGCCGCGCCGCCACGGCGTGCTCGAGTGCGGAGACAACGTCCGCGATTGAATCTGCCGCGCAGCGCATCCCGCGAAACCCTGTCTGACGCTCGTCGAACAAGTCTGCCTCCGCGGCCCGCGCATGCAGGCGTTGGAGCGCCATATGCTCCATCAGCTTGCATGCCGCCGACGTTAGCGCCACTGGCCGGTATCCGCTGAGCTCCGTGGGTGGGCGGCCTGGCTTCGGTATCGGGCAGACGACCGCTGTGCGCCACTCCTCAGGTAGCACCCCGCGTTCCCACACCAGGTTGAGCTGCCGCAGGAGGACTTGACGTTGTTCCGCGTCCAGGTTGCGCAGCATCTGGTACGTAACCCCGTCTGGCCCGGGCGATGAGCGGCGGGTGCAGTGGTGCAGCGCGTCGTTCAGTTCCGCCGCTGTGAAGAGCGCGTTGCACGGGCCGTCATCCGGGGCGGGGGAAGAGTACCTGGCGTCAAAACTGGGGCCCGATGTCGTCACTGCACTGCTCGCGGGACGCTGTGGCGCAAATCGGTCAGCGAACTGCTCAGCCAGCTGTTGGTTTGTTTGGCCGCTCGAGATGGCGAGAGCGGCCAGGGGCTGAGGGTTCGCCTGAGGTGTAGTGATGCGCCGCAGGGTGGTGAAGAGCCGCCGCGAGCTGCGATCCTTCTCCATCGTGTTGCAGAGAGAAGCCCACTGCCGTCGATAAAGCTTGTTGGAGTGACGCCTTGCCGCTGCGTCCAGCCGATTGTAGACCGTCCAGTCTTCTGGCTTGTCCGGCCGTCGCGCCCTGCGCTCCGCCTTGTCCCTTTTGTCGCGCAGATCGAGCAGCTTATTGTCGGGTGTTGGCTGACCTGCCCGCACCTCTGCGCGACGCGTGGCTGCGAGGGCGCTCCGGACAAGACTGGTGAAGTAATCGGCGCCGGACGCAGCGGCGGCGTCCACCTCTTGGCGGAAGCGGCCCCAACTCACGATTGCGTACGTACGCATGGGGCGCGCCTCTTTAGCAGTGGGCTCTATGGTGATGGAGAAGTGATCCGAGCCCCAGAGTGATGGTGCACGACGCCAGGTCGCCTCGATGCCGCTGGACGCGAACGCAACGTCGATGCAGGAGCCTGACGATCCACGCCGTCGGAAGGTGGGCTGGCCAGTGTTGAGAGGAGTGAGTCCCAGCTGCGTTGCTGTGTCATGCAGGTCGTCGCCGCGCCGGTCGTTGCGCGCACTGCCCCACGCACAATGATGGGCGTTGAAGTCTCCAACTAAGAGCTGGCGCGGGGCACAACACGACGACACTGCACGAAAACACAGCGCGTTCCACGCCACAGCTGGGCGCACATAAACACTGGCCACTGATGTGTCAACACCCCCGACGCGCACTGTCACTGCCACGCACTCCTGAACGTCACTCGTCGCCGCCGCCGTGCCGACGAGCGCGTGCTGGACGTCGCGTCGCACATAAATGGAGGCCCGCGATTTCCCGGGTCGATGGGCTGGGTCGCCGCAGGGGATCGATGCACATGACTCCTCCTCACACTTCGTTGGTGAATGGTAACCGATGTAGCCGGGCAGCCGCCTTTGGGGCTCCCCATCCCGCAGCCGGACATAAGTTTCCTGCAGCGCGATCACCTCTGGTTGTTCGGATGTTATGCGTGAGCGGAGCTCAGCGTATCGCGCTGCAAGGGAGCGGACGTTCCATTGCAGGACTGTGGGAATGCGGGGTACTGCCCGGCGACTAGCCATGTTGTTGGCTGTTTAGTGCAGGAGGGCCTGTCGCTTCCTCACAGATGCGGCGACCCTCGGAGCCCTCTGGCAGGAGCACGCTTAGTGCTCGCAGCGCGGCCTGCAGGCGCTCGATTAAGGCGTCGCGTGCGTCCAGAGGGGAGCCACCGGAGGTAGTCGGTGCGGGCCTCACTGGTGCGGTGCGGGAACCGGCCTGCTGCTTGGGATGCTGCCCCCGCTGCTTCTGAGGCCGGAGCTGCTGAGAAGGCTGCTGCTGCTGCTTGCTGTGGCCCGCAACCTGCGCATAGCTGCGCTTGCTTGGTTGCTGCTGTGCAGCCTGCGGAGCCGTTTCTTCGCGTACAACCGCGCGCACGGCCCGTCGTGAGAGAGGCACCTCTGACGAAGCCAAAATCGTGGCGACATGCCTCTCTCGTTGCCAGTGGGGACATGAAGGGTCCGTGGCAGGGTGTCGACCGCCGCAATTTGAGCAGCGCGATTTTCCGCTGGTGCACGCTCCAGTGTCGTGTGGCGCACCGCAGCGGGCACAGCGGGCAGCAGCTCTGCAGGCCTCGGTGGCATGGCCCAGGCTGGAACAGCGGGTACACTGCAGTGGGCGCGGGCGGCAGGGCCGGACAGCGAGGCGCCGCCTGTAAATGAACACATGCGGCGGCGGGATCGGCGCCGCAAATCGGAGAAGCAGCGTGCTTCCCGACAGCGACGCCGACGTCACTGCCACCGCCGACTCCACTGCGGCAAGCAGCTGGTCCGCTGAGCGGCGCGCGTCCACGCCGAACACGAGCCCACTGGACTGGTTGCGAGGAGCTGGCTCCCTGGCGCACACAGCCAGGCCACGGATGACAGTCGTGGCCAGAAGCGAGCCGAAGGTAGCTGCGCAGCCGGTGTCCACCGCCACGACGTTCCGCCGCGTGTTAACGCGAACCGCCAGCACGCCAGGGCGCGGGCCCAGCTCCTCAGCAATCTCCCAGCCCTGTTCCCTGCTTATGGCCACGCCGCGTTCCGCTGGCCGGAACAGGACTGTCCAGTGGAGCTCCTCATGGACCGCCACAGCAGCAGCAGCTCTCTGCAGGGCAGCCTTACGCCTTCGCTGTGCTCGGGTTGAAGCCTGGCGCCAGGGGATCAGGCTGGCGGTCTCCAGTGAGCATGAGGATGCCAGGGGGGCGTGGCGTTCGTTGCTGTCAGGCACGCTGGCAGCGTGCGCCGCGCTCCGTCTGAGAGCCGTAGCTGCGGCCTCTGGGTCACGTGCTGGGTTTGCTGGCTTCTGCGCCGCGTCAGCCGATGTCGTCACCGGCAGCTGGTCCCTCAGGGTGGGGGCTTGCGTTCCGGCGAGAGCAGGGGGAAAGCAGCCAGCACTGGCTGACACGCCATTGTCGGCTGTCACCTCCCTGGCTCTTTGTCCTGTGGTCGCTCCCTCAGGACGCGGAGGGGGAGGTGAGACAGGTGCAGTTAGCTGCAGCGCTTCGCGCTTAGCAGCAGATTCCTCGCCCCCGCTGCCTTTGTTCCCCTCCCCCTCTTCAGAGTGGGTGGAACGGCGCCGCTTGCGATGGGTGCTTTGATCCATGGCGTCGTCCCCCTCTGGCTCTTCTACAGCTGCTTCCACCGCTTCTGGAATGTAGCCGCCGCCGAGTGGTGGCTGCAGGACCGGGCTGGCAATGGCGGCTCCCACGTGTTGGTCCGCGCGCGCCGCCATCGCAGCAGCACGTGGCGGAAGGGCCAAGGTGGGTAGCGTTGCCTTCGCCGTCTCCGGAGTCAGGGCAGCGCGCTGTGTTGCGCGTTGCACGCACTCTATCCATCTCTCTAGCAGCGGAGATGAATCGATAGACCGGTCGCGGCGTGCGCTTTGCGAACGAGGTCCGTCCGGCACAGTCCTAGGCTTGCGCATTCCGCGGCCGCGGGCCTCCTGGTGGGGCTCCATGGCCTTGGGGCCACGGGAGGTCGTTATCCTAGGTCCAGGTCCGTTGCCTGCGGGTCGTACGTGCAGGCGATGCGGGCCCAACCCGGTTGCTGCACGGCGTAGCTATTCCCGGCCGAAGTCGAAGGAGCGTCAAAAAACACGTCCGACTCGGTCAAAGGTCAGAACCGGTCTCTCTACAAAGCTGCAGCAAAAGCCCGAAAATTTTGAAGTGAAAAACTTGGAGCTTCAAGATGAATTTCGCCAAAACGACTTCAGACACTCGCGTATTTTGTGGGGCCGTATGATGTGGCTTCTGTTAGTTCAAGATAGCTTAAAATGTTACCACATAATAACAAAAATATAAAGCAAAAAATATCCAAGCAGAATGCGCGCTCTTTCATAGTTTCATGTACCGTACATACGCCAAACAAGCTAGGTTAACATGCGTCTAACGCCAGTTGTCAGTCCATTTATTCAGTGGTCGTCGAAGAATCCTCAAATTGTTTGTTGGTGTGGAAGTTTCGCGCAAAAAAAGCAATAACAAACAAAGGCATGTTGAATTGTGGTTCGCAACTACTTTCGATGGTTTTCATCAATAAAGGTCATGTTCGAAAGAAAAAAAAACTTGCGAGTACATATGCAAGGACCTGAGCAAGAGCTATATTGCCCCCAATGAAAATTACGCAACAGAAGAATAAAATGGTCCAAAACAACAATTTCCAACACTACGATTTGCAGAAAAGGAAGGAAATAGCAAATCAGAAAACACGGGAAAGGCGCGATCACAGGGCACGAGGTAGGGAAGCGTAGGAATCGCTTAGCACGTGTCCGCGTATGTTTATGAAGCACCCGCCTAATATTTCACGAGCGCTACGCATAATTCGAAATTACGAGGCGACTGCTTCGTTTCTGGACGTTGCCAAAACTGAGCACAATTTCGGTTTAGCGAATGCACTTGCGCTAATCTATTACGTTTGTATCGCGATCTCCATGAAGCAGACACCAGCTGCGCACAGCGGCAGTGAATTCCTAGAGCGAATAAAAAAAGTGATTTTTTTTATTCCAAAAATTTAATCAAATCAAACTTATTTGATTTTTTGTTGAAGGCGCTTGTTGACAATTTTTGTTGAAGGCGTCTCGGGTGTAATCAGAACGTTAATTCTGATCAACACGACTTCGATCGCAATTCTCCTAAACGTATTATTGCTGCTCACTGCGCAACCAGAGTGCACCTTTTCCAACGGAATCATGGGTAGCTTTGCTCACAAACTGCAAAAGTGTTCGGTTAAAATATAATAATAAATAAAACCAAATCTTTGAACTCGCATGTTTTAGCGCGTTCGAAAATTATGAACTGCTGATATCGTACTCGACCATAAAAATAATTTTGAACCCACTTTAATGGATGACACAATGTTTACCAACGTTTGCCAGTATACTTTGAACACTGGATAAGCGGTGGCAATCCTAGGCCAATATAGCCAGCTCCCGGAAATGGCATAGCCAATTCTGGCAAAGAGTGGAACAACACTGGCTAACATGGCCCATGATAGCCAGGATTCGATGATGGCACAGCCAGCAATGGCAAACAGTGGGGCAATCCTGGCTAACCTGGCCCATGATAGCCAGGATCTAATTACGGCTCAGCCAATACTGGTAAAGCGACGGACAACCAGGGCCATTGTTGGATGTGCTAAGGAGTGGCACAACCAATATCGGATGCTCACTGGCAACTCTGGGCCTAGTTAGGGCCACGCTTTGCCAGTCAATTTCCAATATTGGCCCGCTGCCGTGTGCTACCTGGGTAATTTCCTGTGCCCGCATTGGCGCAAATCGCGCAAAAATTTACCCATACTTGAGCTGCGAGATCTTTGCGACATTCATGCTTAGGAAAACACTTTTGTCGGCTGGAATTCCTCCACCAACCTGAAGATCCAAGTCACCTCCCGAGAGATGCCTACAGCCACTTACCCTTTCCTCTTCCTCAGTCCGGTCTGATGCTTAAACCCAAGAGTTTCTAAATATGGACACAATAAAGGCTTAAGTGAATCATATCCCTCGTCTTCTGGGGGAACATGCCTTCAGACCCGGTTCTCCCTGCAGCTGTATGGCATCGTCTGCTTTTATATTTTTGAAAGAAAAAATTGGCAGTGACTTAGCTCGGCTATGCCAGGATATACGTAGCGAAAGCTAAGGCATAGGGCGACATGTTATCAAGCATGCGACACAGCTGGCGAAGCGAGAGGAGGCGAGCGCAACGACGAGGCAAGCGGTGTGACGTCATACAGCGGCGGCGGCTGCGCGGCGAGGCGCGCGGTTTGACGTCATGCCAGATGGCGCTGCGAGCGCGCGGCGTCCGCTAGCTGCGGCGGTTGCTAGGCAACGGCTCAAGGTCGGTCTCTGTGCCTCCTCGGAGCACTGCCACAGCGAAATCGCAAGTTCGTGGCCAATGTAGCTTTCGCTACAAAAGAAATAGAAGCAGACACCCCCGTCCTCCTTTCTCAATGCCGTCACGATATGTCTACATAATCCCGATATGTGCTACATCTGCGGCATTAAAGCGAAACTGCATAGGTTTTAGAAATCAACGAGCTTAAGAGGGTCGAATGTGTGAAACTTGGAGGTAAAGCATGCAAAGTTTTTTGCGCTAGCGCTTGAAATAGTGAAGTAGTCGCTGATTAAAATCCGGACGCCCTTCAAGCTTCTCCGCAGTGTACAACGCCAAGTGGCGGGGACGCATGATGACGTCATCGAAGATATCGGTATACATTTCCAACCCGCAAACGCCTGATTTGGAGAAAAAAAGCAACGCCACCGGAGGCAAACCCTGCCGAGAGTTGTTTGGCAGCGTCTAACAAGTCAGGGCAGGGTGTGGCTTACGAAAGCAGTAATTTGAAATCATGCCTTCCGTGACGTCACGCTGAACTTTCCTGCACACCTCCAGTGCATTGAGCAGAAGCGCGAAATTCAATCGTCGATTACGTCACTATTTTAAATGCTAGTGCAAAAACACTTGGCATGCTTTACCTACAGCCTATATAGGTTTGATTCCTTGAATATCGCGAAATTCTCAAAGTGCTGCAGTTGCCCTTTAAGCCCCCACAAGGTGTTCGTTCACTGTACAGCTGTGCCTGCGAGACACGGCTATAATGAACGCCAAGGAAGACAAGCACTTATAGCGCCGGCTTTGGGATCAGCCGCCAAAATTTGCGGTGGTTGGCCACCCTCGCAGACAACCTTGGTGCCTGTCCGTATGGCCGCTGCCCCTTCGAGTATTCGCACTGTGACTCCGCCACCCGGACCTGCCAGTGTGATCCGGGATACGAGCTGCATGTCTACGGAAAAACGTGGATCTGCGAAAAGCAAGGGCAGTAAACTCAGCGCCTGGCGTTTTTAGTTATCACGTTAGCTCTTTTGTTCTGCGGTGTCTTGTTTCTACAAACTAGTATCAACATATTAGGAAGCGTGCAAAAAAGTCCGTTCGTTTAATCCACAGCACCTTCCTGAACACGCTCTGTAACCGCGTTGATAACTAGAGCAGATTTTTCACATTTTCTCAAAAGAAACTGCGTCGCGTAATAAATTTTTAAACCAGGTATTAAAGGACATTACATGGTAGAATTTGCAAACATAGTACATTATTTCTCTGAGTAGGCCACAGTCATCGCCATAATAAGGCAGCAACTCTTTTTATGACAAATAGATAGCTACTTTGAGTAAGATTTTTTAGAAGTTTCTTGAAATAAATTTAGAACAGTAAAATATCACGGCCACATTTTCAATTGTTTGTTTCTCATTTGTAGCTTTGCGGGTGTTTCACAGCCGTGTGTTTTAAAAGAAGGCTTCAAAAACTTACAAAAAGCACGACGTTTGAAATAGAGAGGAAAATTTTTAAGAAAAGTACAACTCTAAAAAATCATTCAAATTTCGTAACTAATGAACTGATGTTTAGTATTTAAATTTGTGGCCAGCACAGTCTGCTGGTTAGGGACAACGGCGTGTTCGAAGCCATGGACACGACGGTCTATATGTTTGTTTGCTTGTTTGCCGGTTTGTTTCTAACTCAATAATTCATTCATTTGCCGTGGCAGTAAACCACCGTTCCGTACAACTCGATTCCTCTTGTGTCGTTTGCAGATATCGAAAATGTGGAACGCAACTGCAAATACGCCAAGGACTGTTATGCCGAAAAGATATGTGAGGACGAAATCTGCAAATGCCCCAAGAAATATGAGCTCAAGGGCCTCGAATGTGTCGGTGTGTGTCGGTAGGGGTGGTGGAAACATTTATTGTCAAGCAATGCAAACGGGGCACTCCCCCACCGCCCCCCCCCCCCCCCCCTTAGGTGGCACAAGGCAATCATTAGGGGGCCGCCCTTGGAGGGCTATCGGCTTCAAGGCGTCAGTATTTATCCGGCATTGGGTCAGCAGCAGCGGAGCTGGCCAGGAGAGTCTCTCAGTATGACTCCTCCGTTGTTGGGAATGGAGGGTGTGGGAAGGTAGGGCATGTGAGAAGGATGGGAGTAAAGTCTTCCGGTTTCCCGCAGAGCTTACAGGAGGAAAGGAACTGATCGGGGTAGCAGGCATGAAGAATAGGGTAGGGAGCAGTACTGGTCTCGAGTCGGTGCTAGTGGGAGGCCTAGGTTAGGGTTAGAGAGGGAGCCGGCGGTGCGTAAACGCGCCGGGTATCTCGGTAGTGTGTAAGGGTATCTCTGAAGGTAAGCGGACGCTCCCGGGATGGCGGAGGGGCTCCAACTCCAGCCCGGAAAGTGAGACCTCGGCCGAGGGAGTGGACGTTCTCGTTACCCGGGAGGCCTGCGTGTGCGGGGGTCCATATAAGGGTTACAGGGCGGGTGGGGTGCCAGAAGCGTAGAAGCCGAGCCACAGTGCGGGATATCAGGCCTTTGGCGAAACTGGATAGGGCGGATTTTGAGTCGGAGAGAATTGCGGTGGCAGAGGTGGAGATGAGAGTGAGCGCAATGGCTGGTTTCTCTGCAATTTCTGATCATTCTGTGGTGGTGGAGCCTGATGCGAGTGATGGGCAAGTGCGCGCCAGCCAGACAGTCAAAAACCTACGAAGCTTCCACGCATTGCAAACAAGCCTTGACATCCTGTGCACCGTTTAATGCGGTTTAGCATTGCACTTTATCTCTCAGTCCATTGATCCACTTACATTCCTAATTCTAATTTAAAGGTTGTTTTTGCATAAAAAACACGCATTTTTACGGCTCATCGTTTTAAGGGGTGGAGACACCAAATTTGTGGTTGGCGCGTTCTTTGTTTCAAACGTTTCTTATTGCTCCAGGAAGCATGATACACACTCGAAGACTGATATATTCACAGTGAATAGTTTAATATCGCATATTTAGATGAACGATTTGGCGGTTGAATTTTTTTTCAGGAGAAATTCCAGAGGCCCGTGTACTGTGCGATGTCAGTGCACGTAAAAGAACCCCAGGTGGTCGAAATTTCCGAAGCCCTCCACTACGGCGTCTCTCATAGTCTTAGTCGCTTTGGGACGTTAAACCCCATGAACCAAACCAAACCCGATTTTCGGTTTCGGTTTCTTAACACCGAGTTAGACAGTGACGTGACTGTCTAGGATGCTCAACTACTTTGGCTGGTCACGTGGTCCCACAAAGCTGTGACGCACCTACTGCTGCATCGTCTGCTCTCTCACACACGTGCTGACCAGCGCATGAAAACAAACAACGGCATGGCTAGTCCCAGTAGCTCGGATTTTGGCGAATCTAATTCCAATGAGGACATCGACTTTTTTTTTTATCGCACGATCGGACGCTAATATCGCCTTCGCGCGATCTCGTGAGGATGCGAAGCACTTTGCAAAATGCCAGTAAGCTTGGCTACTTGGGCAATACGTTGACAAAACCTAACCGAGCGAGTGGCGGTTCGCAGAAATGTGGCTCGCTGGTGCGTCAACTGCGCTCACGTGGCTTGTCACTCGTGCCTCATGGCTGCTGCTGTGCCCCGCTCATCGTACGTCAATGTATTTTGGTATGACGTCACCAAAACATTGGTTACTTTACCAGTGCAGTAACGTCAACGTTGATCGCGCTAGCGATGGCTTCCGATCGTGAGACAGCATTCAGGTAATCTTTGGAACCGAAATAAAATATTTTTTAAACGTTTGTTGAGTCCAACACCTGGCTTTGAGTGCCCTTGCGTGCAGAGGAATCCCATAGCAGGCATTTTATAGCCTCAAAATTTGGTGTCTCCACTCCTTTAAAAAGAACATTTACTGACTTCTGGAGCTCACAGCAAGTGGGGCGATCCATCCGCACGAGGAGTGTTTTTGTTCACAAGTGCGGCGACACTACTCTTCGAAAAATAAAGCGAGTTCGGGTGCCCAACGTGCAGTGAGGACCCGCTCGAGACGCTGGGCCAAGCAAGGTTCCTGCCAAGCAAGGTTAAGAGCAAGGTGGCGGACGAGTACTCAATTATGCTATAACCTGACCGAGTGAGGAAGCTGGCGCACTAGTAACATGCAACTCTATAGACAGTTCATAGTAATTGTTGCAAAGTATGATTGTCACCATTGTCACCAGGGCCTCACATTAGCCCCTTTTCAAACTAAGCTTTTAGCCTACAATGTTTTGGTTAGATCTGTTCTCGAATATGCTAACGTCGTTTGGTTTCCTTATACTAATCAAGATATAACCAAACTTGAAGCCGTTCAAAGAAAAGCAGTCAGATTTATATTTAACAAATACAAAATAACCGATTCGCCTACTGAATTAATGGAAACTGAAGGAATAAAATCATTGCAGACCCGTGCAAAAGTCGCACGACTAAAACTCATGTTTCAACTAATAAATCGACATCGAAAACTCGACACTACTAAATATATTTCCCTTTCCGAAGCAAGATCAACGCGTCATAAACATTCGCATACATTAAGTGAGTATCATTTCCATACTAATTGCTTTAAAAATTCCTTTTTCCCACTAGCAATTCGAGAATGGAACAGCCTTGATCCATCTATTACTAACTGTTCATCATTGACAAAATTTAATATTGCAGTTGAGAGTATGTCCTGTTATTAGTTATTCATTCCTGGTTGCTTGCGTTCTGTTATTATTATACCCATGGTTATTTGTTTTTTATGTCTAAGTTTTTTTTTGTCAAACTATGCAGTGTTACTTAAACTAAACACCTATACTGTGTTAATGCCTTTGCAGTGTACGATAATAATATTTACTGTTTACTTATTGTCTGCGTATTATAACAACTAGCAATGTTTCAACATTTTGTTATTCTTTGTATAATACTACCGACATTAGCCTTATTTTATGCGTTATTTGATTGTTTTCGTCACAGCTCGGTTGTATTTTCGTTTTACCGTTTGTTGTTTTTCTTAACATGCTGACGAGTTGAATGTTCCAATTATGCTTGACCGCGTTCTGTTAGCCTCACTAAGCCCTCCTGCCACAATCCCAATTGGGATTAGCAGTATTTGTAAATAAATAAATAAAAATAAAATAAATAAATATGGAAGTGCCTTATAGGATGAAGAGACGAGCGGAGCGTTTACGAACCACAAAAAACACTTATAGGTGTCACGACTATCGCTCGTCAACCGGCTGCCTGCGCAAATCGTTGAGGCACAGGAGCCGCTTTACGCTTCCCTGTGGCCTAAAAGCTAGCGTTGCACAACATTTATTTGTTGA
This sequence comes from Amblyomma mixtum, assembly GCF_055824585.1. NCBI lineage: Eukaryota > Metazoa > Arthropoda > Arachnida > Ixodida > Ixodidae > Amblyomma > Amblyomma mixtum. The sequence goes on along the minus strand of NC_143019.1, from coordinate 137,237,688 downwards.
GGTCGGTCAGCCCGAGCGTGGAGCACGTGTGTCGGTGCGTCGGTCATCCAAAAGGAACTCAAGGGGTCGAGGGTTTAAAACAAATATTTACTTACAGGCAGGGAAACACAGAAAAGGTAAAAACGAACAGCAGGAGTAGCAGAAACAACTATACAAAACACGAAACGCGACAAGCAGGAGACAGACAATACAAAAACAAACAAATCCAACTATAGCGAACAACAAGACGGCATACAGTGCATTAAAGGAAGGAATATACAAAACGTTACAGGTAGGAAAAGGGGATTTGCGGAAAAGTGAGCGCCCCCTGTCCTGTAAAGAGGGAAGCTCCACCAGAACTTTTGGTTGGAAAGTTGTTCCCGAGCAGACATGTGCAAGGCAGCGTTCAGCAGTTCTCGTGCGCTTGTTTTGTTGTTTTAGTGTTGTTTCTTTGCCGGAAACGTGCGTTTGCTAACGTGAGAGGTTGATAGAGGAGGAGAACCTTCAATTTGCGTTTTTAGAAACGGGGTGAAGCGAAGATTTTTCGCGTGGTAGCCTGAAATGTGTGGCAAAACCTACACTCCGTTACCTCAGCTGTTTGCCGGGCTCATCGCGGCTGGTCCTTCAAGGAGGAAGGTTACGTCAGAAACTTGATGATGAATCTTCAAACAACTAACGATGAACTAGATTTCGTACGAGTGGCGCGTGCGCGAGGTCAGTGAATACCGGTGTTTATGTGACAAGGGCATGGTTCGTCGTTAGTACGGGCCTTCCTTGTAGTTGGTTTCTCGTCATTGGTACGCTTTCTTGTTAGGGCAGGAGTTTCTGCTAACTTCGTACAGCACATTTTGCTGCTGGGCACACTTAACTGGTTAGTAACCGACCCGTTGTACTATCTCAATCATGGCTCGTGCTGAACGGCAGAGCGTTGCTTTGCGTGCTGACGGGCCGCAGGAGCGTTAGAATGAACGGATATACGCGAGGATGCGTTCTGCCATGCTCCCGCTGTTCAGATAGCACGGCTTGACATTGTTGCATTTATGGTGGGTCTTCAGATTAATTTATATCATTCGGCTTCCATCGAATACGCAAGTGTGTCGATGGCAAAACTCTTCTAGAACGACCGAGCTGCGTGCACTTGGCAGCAAGCGCGAAATACAGCAGGAACATCCGTTTCGAAACGAGCTGGGCGGGAACCTGAGCTTCGCGCTTCCTTTCTGAATGAAGTAATTCGTGCAGCCGTAGGCCAAGCAATGAGCTGGCATTTTCATTCACGCTGCAAAAGCGAGGCAAGGCGCCCACATCTTTCGCCGCACTACAGCGAGGGAATGCACGGCCGGCTCATGTTTTCCAACCAAAACCAAATCGCCTATAGAGGGCGCTGTCTGCGCCTTCGCTGCGCATGCGCAGAAACTTTTCCGCAAATGGTCAGTTCACATACCGGGGCCACGGCGATGACTCCGGTTCGGGTGGCATTCGATGGGGCGAAGGCGCGACGGCGGCGGGCCTTGCGCAATGGAACGCGTGTACCTCGGCGCGGTAATTCGGCCCTCCACGCCCGCAGACACACCACCCAACCTCTTTAGTTGCCCGTCTCCTCCCGACTGTCTTCCCTACAACCCGGACGGGCCGGCAGAAAGCACACCTTCCCCGTTCCCCTCATCATCGGGGCGCTATTTTTCAACGTCGCCGAGTCGGCCAGGCCTGCATTCTCCACCTTCAAAAAAAAAACAGCGCACCCGCACCACGGCCCTTGGAACCAACCAAGCAACCATCCAAACGACCGACCGACCGACCGACCGACCCGACACGACACAACCCAACCCAACCCAACCCAAACCAAACCAAACCAACCCAACCCAACCCAACCCAACCCAACCCAACCCAACCGAACCCAACCCAAACAAACAAACAAACAAACAAACAAACAAACAAACAAACAAACAAACAAACAAACAAACAAACAAACAAACAAACAAACAAACAAACAAACAAACAAACCCAACCCAAACCAAACCAACACACACGCGCACACGCACACGCACACACGCGCACGCGCACGCACGCACGCACGCGCACACACACACACACACACACACACGTGCATGTACACGTTCGGGGAAATCCCTGACTGAAGGTGCCCAAGCGACGGACGACTGCCAGACGCCGTTTGTCAAAAATCTCTGCCTCTCCCGTAACCGAGAGCAGAGTAAGAATGAAATGTTTACGGGCATAAAACACTGGTTGTAGATGGTACTAGTCAAAATCTTGAAATGGGTCTAGTGTTCAACACACCACACCACACATACTTTGCACTGGTCCATGTGGACGCAATCGTTTCCTGTGAGTGTTTGGTAAATCTCTTCCGCCCTGCCTCGTGAGCTGTATCCGGTTTCTGTTTGCCTTCCATCTTTGTAATCGTTGTTTTCATTCCTCGGTTATTTGTACCACTTTGCCTATGTGACAATGGTGACGTAACCACTGCATTACGTCACAAATAATTGTTGACGAAGTAATGAAAAATTACTAATTAGTGACTAATTGCTGATTAATTACTAAATAATAATTATCTGCTAGTTAATGACGCTTAAGCTTCGCCTTTAGGAGTGGAACGCGACAGCGTTGTAGCGCTGCCAGGAAGTCCACGGAACGCCACCACCCGTTTGGCGCAATGCCTTTTCCTTTGAACGCGACGCTTTTTGAGGAAAGGAAATTAAGCAGTAATTCTCTGTCATCTCGGTGGACACCCGAACCGCACCGTACAGGAAGGGTGAAATGCCGCCACCCGTTCAGCGTGATGCCTTGCGCTTTGAACGCAAGGCTTTTTGAGGAAAGGAAATGGCGCAGTAACCCTCTGTCATCTGGGTGGACACCCGCACCGCACAGTAAAGGAAGAGAGGAACGCCACCACCCGTTCGGCGCGAAGACTTGCCCTTTGAACGCAACGGTTTTTGAGGAAAAAAATGGCGCAGTAATTTTCTGTCATCTCGGTGGGCACCCGAACCGCACCATACAGGAAAAGGGGAACGCTGCCACCCCTTCGCCGCGAGAGAGAGAGAGAGAGAGAAAAAACTTTATTTACACAGGAATTCGGGGCACGCCCCAGGGTCACCGCACGACCCCACTGCACTCAAGTGTTAATGTTCCGAAGATCCATAACACTGGCAACAAGGCCGGTGGCGATGGTCTGCACGGCCGGGTCCTCCGAGCGCAGCAGGGTCTCCCAGTCCTCCCAGAGCTTGAGATTCTCTATTTCCCGCGGGGGAGGGTCCGCCGGGAGAGGGAAATGATGTGCAGGGAAGAGGCGAAGGGCTCTAGGCATAGAGTGCATGCCGGAGTGGGGAAGGAGGGATGATAATGGGCTAGGTTAAGGGGTGAAGGGAGTGTGTGTGTGTGTATACTCTGCGCCAGAGTGTTGCGTGTTTGTTATCTAGGGAGCGGTGGGGCGGGGGGTAGAGCTGGCGTAAGGCTCTGTGCGGCTGGGTCAGCTCACTGAATGCGTGCATGTGCTCTTTCGTGAATCCCCGATCAGAGGCCACCTGAGCCCGGTTTAAAGAACCTCGGGCTAAAAGGTTGGCGGCCTCGTTTCCGAGATTCCCGGAGTGCTCGGGCACCCATATCAGCTCCACTTGGCGCGGAGGGGGGGGCATCGGGCGAGTGCAGTATGCCAAAAGCAGGGACATCGACTCGGCCTCGAGCAAAATTTAGAATCGCAGTTTTAGAATCGCTTAAAATGTACCGGGCTTCCGTGCGGGTGATAGCAAGTGCAATGGCGGCTTCCTCTGCAGCTTCTGGGGAGGTGTCTGGGGGGAGAAGGTAGTGTGAGGAGGGCGGAAAAAGAGGAGTCCCCCACAGCTGCTGTCACTTCATCACCCGTGCAGGCAGCGTCCACCCAAACGGCGTCCGGCTGGGGGCCGTACGCTCGATGGAGTGCCTTCGCACGGGCTTTGCGGCGCTGCTCATGGTGGGACGGGTGCATATTTTTCGGGAGCGGCCTGATGAGGAGCTCTCGGTGAAGGGATCGTGGGATGGCGAGGAGGGTTGGGTCGTTGGCCGGTATTTTGATTCCGAGGGTGTCCAGGATATAGCGACCTGTGGAGGTTTGTGTGAGCCTGATGTATTGGGCCTGTCGGTGGGCCTCCACAAGTTCCCCGATCGTATTGTGGAGGCCCAGGCCTAGTAATCTGTCTGTGGGTGTGTTGAGGGGAAGGTGAAGCGCTACCTTGAATGCCTTGCGAATCAAAGCATCCAAAGCGTTTATGTCATGTTTGGATAGTTGTAAGTATGGGTTAGTGTACAGCACACGGCTGAGGACAAAGGCATGAATGAGGCGACATAGGGCGCGCTCCTTCATGCCTCTAAGACGTCCCGAAACACTGCGGATGAGGTGCGATATCGCGCCTACAACGTGCTTGAGTTTCTTGAGGGTGGTGGTGTTTTATGCGAAGCATATTGCTAGAGCTACCACTCACGCCGTCGGCTTGGGACCCCTAGACGTCACACCACGTGACACCGCGACGTCACACCACGTGACACCATGACGTCACAGCCGTGACACCGTGACGTCACACCACGTTACACCGTGACGTCACATCACGTGACGCCGTGACGTCAGACCACGTGACATCGGATGAGAGAGGCGGCCTCCACCTCGCGCCGTCGCCGTGGGACCCCTAGCCGTCACGCCACGTGACACCGTGACGTCGTCGTGACGATGCCATCGCACAGACGCCGGAATGTCCTCGAGCGGCATTCCCGCGCATTTCGAACGCGCGTTCACACTCGGTGTAGGTGAAACGCTCCCTCCACCGGGCAGGCAGACGCGGCTTCCGTGGCAATCCAGGCGCTCACCCAACGCGCGTCTCGCGGTTAGTCGGCGTTCCGCTGTAGCCATGCCGTTGTCTTCCCCTACGACGAAGGCTTCTAGTAGTTGTATTAAAATGACCAAGTATGCAACCAAGGAAAGCCATGTATTACCAAGCCTAGCCACCAATATGCTTCGCATCTGACTAGGCTTAACCTTAGCTAAGCCTCAGCCATAATTTTTTTGCCATCGTTCTGGATGTGCAGGCCCAATACACGGAGGGTTCCGACCTCAGGTACCGGATTACCATTCAGTTCAATGGCAATGGGGGAGCGGGGGCAACGGTGGCTCTTGGGCCGGATGAGGAAGAGTTCGGTCTTCTCTGGGGAGCAAGACAGTCTGATGGTCCGTGCGTAATTTTGGGTGAGGGTGGCTGCTTCCTGTAAGGTGTTCTCTATGTCTCCGTCACTGCCGTGAGTGGTCCACAGGGTGATATTGTCGGCATAAAGAGTGTGCTTCAGGTGGGGAACAGCGGCCAATTTTCGGGCGAGGGGGATGAGGGTAATGTTAAAGAGAAAGGGGGAAAGGACGGACCCTTGAGGGGTGCCGATACTCTGAAGAGTGTAGGAGGGGGACGACAGAGGGCCGAAGTGTATCTCAGCTGTGCGGTCAGTGAGGAATGCTTGAATGTAGGCATACGTGCGCGCACCCAAATTCAAGGGGGATAGAGCAGTCATGATCGCCTGATGTTCAATGCGATCAAAAGCTTTGGAGAGATCCAAAGCTAAGACTGCCTTGGTGTGACCCGGAAGAAGCGGGTCGAAAATGTCGTGTGAGAGTTGCAGCATGGCGTCCTGTGCGGATAGATGGGGGCGAAATCCTACCATGCTATGCGGGTAAAGATTGTTGTCCGCCATGTGACTTGTGAGCCTCGCTATCACAACATGCTCTAGGAGCTTCCCAAGGCATGAGGTTAGCGGAATCGGGCGAAGGTTTTGAAGTGTAAGTGGTTTGTTGGGTTTAGGTATGAATATTACCTTCGCGTGGCGCCAGGACTGAAGGAGGTTACCCTCCCTCCAGCACTGGTTGAAGTATTTCATAATGTGGGTGATCGATTGGTCATCCAGATTACGGAGCATGGAGTTTGTGATTTGGTCTGCACCAGGTGCGGAGTTGGCGCGGAGAGTCAGGAGGGCCGCTCTGACTTCCGTCTCCGTGATGTCGGTGTCGAGTGTTGGATTTGCTTGTCCTGTGTAGTGCGGCAGAGGTATGGGGCCACCTGGAGATGTGTACATGGTTTGAAGTGTGTTTAGAAGGGTGTCGGGATCGTCAGTGTTTTCATGTGTGAGGCGTGTCACGTGGTGCTGTGTTGCTGATTTGGTGCGCGTGGGGTCAATGAGGTGTCGGAGGAGTTGCCATGCGCGTTTGCTGGACAGGTTTCCGGCGATGCCATCACATATCTGTCCCCAGTTGGATCGGCAGAGCTCCTCAGAGTGCTGTTGGATTTGTGTCTGCAGCGCGGCCAGCCGCTTCTTAAGCGTTCTATTGTGTTTGTTGCCTTTCCAGCGTTCTAGGATAGTGATAAGCCTCCCAGAGGTGGGCTAGGCGTGTGTCAAGGGTAGGTGTTTCAGTTGTAGTTTCAATGTCTCGCGTGTTGTGGTGAACGTCATGCTTGAGTGACGGCACCCATTCGTCGATGTCTGCGATGGGAGCGTCTGGGAGGGCGGTGCGTACAGTGCGAAAGGCATCCCAGTTAATGAGTTTGTGTGTTGTATTTGCGTGACGGGGTGCTTTGTACGGGACAGTGATTTGTATAATGTAATGATCACTGCCCAGTGTATGTTGTGTTCTTCGCCGCGAAGCTACCGGCGCTTGTATGCCGCTCCTGTAGGAGGGCTTAGGGAGTCTCGTTAAATATTGTAGGGTGCCCGGATGCTCTCGTTTCAGTGCCCGGATGAGTTTAATTCAGTCCCCGGATGTTGGCTCTCGGTCCCGGCGTGACGTCATCACACTGCCGGCAACGGGAGCTAAAAGCATTTCAGGCTTAAAAACCTCTCCCTGTCTCTTTTGAACGGCTTAAGCAAGTTCGTCATCTTAACATTACCACCCTGAGGTGTGACGGCACTTTCGCCACCATTATAGCCTTGCCCGCTTGGGCATTGCCTTCTATATTTTTGAGCTCAATCATTTTGTTCTGTCTCCCCGCTTCCAACTCAGCTTGTTTTTTTTCTTTCTCTTTCTGCTTTTCACGCTCGTCAGCCATCACTTTCTGCACTCGGCGTAACTTTTCCCTAGCATCCGTTATATCGTGCTCTTCAAACTCCACCTCTTCAATTACTTGGCGAATATCTGGTTTCCTCATACTTTGGTTTACCTGTAAACCAAGTTCAGCTGCCAACAGCAGCAATTCGACTTTACTCAATTCCTTTATATCCATGGTTGGCGAGAGCCGACTACAAAATCTTCAAACTAATCACACACCCAGTGGTGATTAAATGCAGCAGGTTCCTCGGATAAAAACAACTTCTAAATCATCTGGCAATACGTAGTCGCTTCAGCACTCGCCTAACCAGGAACCCTTGATGGCTACCGTGTCTTCCGAAGACAGGAACTGCCAATTCCGGCAATCCCAAATCGTCGAGGTTGCCTTTAAGCGGTTGTCTTCACTACAGGCCTTTACGCTGCACTGCGACGAAGGTGACTCCCTGAGCGACGTAGCGGAGCTCCGTTGATCCCGGATCCTGAAGGCGCTCTCTCGTCAGCTGTCGTCCACCAGCCTTGTCCTTATCCCTCCGCTGCCAACCAGTTTGCTGCTAGGTACGGGCTGTGGACTCGATGAAGGCTAGGAAATGGGTCTTTATTCAGAAAATTTCACCCAAAAGGAAAGAGGGCCACAGGCACTTGGAAGGTACAGACTGGCTCCCCGAGCAGCTGTACTCTTCCCCTGCTGGAGGAAGACTCCCTTCGTTGACTGCCGCTCCATCGAACGCCGTGCCCACGTGACCAAGCTGCGCGTTCTCGGACGGAAGCGTCCTTGGGCTGTGACGTTCGCGTTTTCGAACGCCGAACATGAGCTCCGCGTCCGAGACGAGGCTGGCACCCTGCGACGCCGAGTCTGGGTCGGAACGCTCGCGGCTCAAACAGTTTCCGGAGCTCGCGGGCCTACAGGCCAGCAGTGTCTTGCAACGCAACAGCGCGCTCTGATGCGAGCACGAAGATTCCAAAACCCTGAAGCATTCTACAATGCCGGGAAGCTCAGGTTTAGAGCTTTTTTGTCCCGCATATTTCATCAAAGGATTTTTGCGGCGCACAGGGGCATTCCTGACCTCGAGCATGACGCCGGCGACGAAGGTTAGTGCCAGCCTTCCTTGTTCCTTGTTTACACTAAACTGCAAAGCTCCTTCTACTCCTGTTGTAATTAGTGTACCCTCATACTGCGCTAGCTCGACCTCAATCTTTTACAGATTACCGCTAGCGCACGCCTTTCTGTGACGTTGGTCGACCGAGCGCGAACAGTGCTTGCGCGGCGTTGAAGCGTGCTGCTGTTCTGAGCGGTTATTAGTGCCTCTGCCGCTTTGCTACGGGCCGCTGACTTCGTGCAAATGCGGTTCTCAGCAGTCCCTTCGACCCTTGTCGCAATTTATAGCCATAATCTCTATTATTCAAAAGGTGTTTCTTTAGAAGCAAAAATTTACGGTTAAGGCTGACCTCAGCGCAGTATACACTGCTTAGCTTCCTGGAGCCATGGTAAGAGTTGAAAAAAATCGTCCTAGATCCAGCTCAAAGCCAGGAGCGCCCAGGGCCAGCTAACAGCCTACTCGGACGGCTAGCCGATGAAACCAAGATGCCATGCGAAAGGGCTGAACAGGAAACTACGTTAATCCTTTGATTTGGGAGCGTTCTCCTTGAATGAGAGGAATAAAAGTGAAAGTACAATTACGAATAATACCTTCGTGTGTGCTACCAGGAGACGACAAAGAGAAGCCCAGCACCCTTTTTTTTTGCGCCGTGCGGTGATGTGTAGCGGATGCCTTTGTCTCATTCCTTTGGTTGGCAAAAGGTGCACTTTTATTTTAAAAATCATGATTTAAGAAAGATTCATAACTTTTGTTCGTAGCCTTGAGGCTTCAATCTGGGGCCACAAATCGTGACTAATTGCTCGTTAGATGTAAGGGATCGGTAGTGTACGCGGGGTCGTCGGAACGCGGGCGGAGGCCCTCATATGACCGGAACTGGCAACTGTAAGGCACGGGGCCGTAAACTAGCGTCCCCGAAGAACGCTCTCTCTCCCCCTTCTTCATCGCGGCTTTCCCGCTGCGATAAACGCAGCACAAGCATCGGACGCAGCTCGACGCCTTCCCGGTCATCGTCTAGAACCAGACGGAATGACAGCACCAACTCCTCGCGTCTCACCTGGGCAGACCGCGTTTCTGGCAAGGCTACCCGTCATCCCCCACCACCCCAGTCCTCCCAGGCAGATCCGAGAGACCAGGAGCTCAAGGCCTTGCGTGAAGAGGTAAGCCGCCTTTCCTCCCTCCTAAGCACCCCCGCCCCCTCTATGCCCCTTCAACCCGCACCCGCTGTCATTAACTCGACCCCATCATCCACAGACACTTCGAGCACCCCTCCCGCAAAGAAACAACGCACCACAGACGCCACACCCCCTCCCGTACCCTCAGAAATAGACGCTAAATTAGCAGCACTCGAAGCCAAATTTGACCACAAACTAAAAGAGCTAGACGCACGCCTCGAGGCCAGATTCAATCATTTTGCCGCCACTCTCACCGAAAAACTTGAGCAGCGCATGGACGCTATGCTTACCAAGATGATGGAGCTCTTGGAGCATAATCTTAACCATCGCATCACCCAACTTCAAACCCCCTCCACTCCCCCCATCCTTCCTCCGCAAGCACAAACCACCTATCCTGAGCCACACATACCAATTGACACCCGTCTAACTTCCATCCTCAATCCCCCTACCATCCAATATTGAATTGAATTGAATTGGCTTTTTATTTGCAGGAAACAATACAGATGAATCCCTGCGGGTGGCGTAAGGCTAAAGGCTTGGAAGCCTGACGAGGCCTTAGCCCCCTCACATCAGTTACAGCCTGCAGCAGCACACACATTTTCTGAATTTAAGCATGTACGCGGTTGCAATAGGATAACATGTTCACGCTTTTCAATTACAACACAATGAATACGAGAAATACACAGTACAATGCAGCAATATAACTAAAGTGCAGTTCAAAAGTTTTGAGCAAGAATGACGGTACATAGGCATCCATGTACAAATGAAAAGAAACTAAGCCATAACTTGCGTTCGTTGCGTACAAACTGCAAGTTTCTAATAACACAATTGAACAGAAGTGAGTATTAGCGTATATCAGTCTAACAAAGAGCAGTTTATGGAAAAAGCAGTTTAGCGTTTATGGTTCTAAAATTATATTTGAGGAAAATAGGAATGCTCGATAATTTCGTTTGAAGGCTCTGAATGGTTGGCTGAAGTCAACATAAGATTCGTGTATGTTAAGCAGTCTAACTATTTGATAGTCCATAGCCTGTTTGCCATAGTTTGTTCTGAATTTTTATACCTTTCTCTTACGATACCTGATTGCATATCTCATGGAGGCATGCTGGATGTTATCGGCATATAGCTGTTTTTTGTATATTAGTTGCATTATCCGGAAATTGTGCACTTTTTTAACTGGAAGGATATTATGTTTGAAGAAAAGTGGTTGCGTAGGCAAGTTTCTTACTTGACCTTTGTAATTCTCTAATATCCGAAGTACGCGCTTCTGCAGAACTAATATTCTCTCATAATTCCCTTTGGTGGTCGTACCCCATACTAGCATACCATAGAGCAGTTTGGAATAGAATAAAGTGTAGTACATTGATCTCTTCAGCCAAAGAGATAAGATATGGGCCACTTTACTTAAACATCCTACAGAACGCGCGAGTTCCGAAATTAAATGATCTACATGATAAGTCCATGACAAATGTTCGTGAAACCATATTCCAAGAAACTTTTGCGTCTGCACTTTCTCCAAGTAATGGTCTTCAAACTTAATATTGATATTATCACATGCATTCTTATTGATGGGTCTGAATACTATGTATTTAGTTTTTTCCGCATTGAGCTGCAACTTATTTTTTTCTAGCCAACGGGACAGTTCTAGCAGATAATCATTAGCTTCATTTCTTATTTCTTGGATGGTTGTGCCTGTAAAAAGTATACTTGTGTCATCAGCAAACAATGTGATTTCAGGTGTGTGTTTTAGCTCAGTGATATCATTAATGTAAAACAGAAATAGTACTGGCCCTAGTATCGAACCTTGTGGGACACCTGCTTTTATAAGTAGTTTCTGGGAACATACGTTGTTCAAGGTAACGTACTGTTGCCTCATTGACAAGAAACTCTGGAAAAGATTTAAGGTAATGCCTCTAATGCCACATCTGTTCAATTTACTAAGCATAATATCGTGATTCACCGAATCAAAGGCTTTCCGTAAATCGAGGAAGATACCTAGGGTATACAGCCTCCTGTCAAGATTGTTAATAATATGAGTTTTAACTTTTACGAGGGCTTCTTCTGTCGTCTTGTTTTTTTGAAAACCATATTGGGATGACGAAAGTATATTGTATTTGTTAAGGTAAGTTGTAAGGCGCTTGTGAATGCACTTTTCATAAATTTTTGAAAATGCGGGCAGGACTGAAATTGGTCGGTAATTTGAGATATCATTTGTAGAACCACCCTTATGAACGGGGACTACTTTCGCCACCTTCAGTTTCTGTGGGAAGATTCCAGTCAGAAACGATAGGTTTATTAGGAACGCAAGTATTGGACTAATTACAGACGAGACTTCCTTTATTGGCGCTACCTTAATTTCGTCATATCCACTCGAAGCAGTGGCTTTTAATTCCTTTATAAATCTGGCGACCTCAGCTGGCGGGGGGAACACTAATTATCTACCCATTTTAGCTTGGAACTGCCGCGGCTTCCGGGCAAAGCGCGCGCCTCTGCAACTTCTCCTTCCCACCATCACGCACACGCCCCACATACTACTTCTACAGGAGACTGCACACCGGGCAACCCTCCCCTGCTACACATCTACACACTCGGATACCACTAACACACCCAAGGCGTCCACACTCATCCACCGCAGCCTCACCTACAAAACTTATCACATCACGTCTGAGACGTCCTGCGTGATCACAGAACTTATACATCACACACATTCACTTCCTTCTATATTTATACCAAACATACACCACCCCCCGTCCCTGCCGATGGCCCCGCTAGAATCACTTCTGCGAAAGCTACACCATCTAGCAGGGAAACATCCCCTACTCATCGGTGGGGACTTCAACAGTCAGCATACTGACTGGGGATACACAACCACGACACATCGAGGTCGCAGGCTCTGGCTGCGCTTGCAGAACCTCCAACTCACTGTGCACAACACGTTTCAGACGCCTACGAGGATCGGCAACAGTGTCAGCATGGACACCAGACCGGACCTGACGCTGAGCCGCTGTATCCGCGGCGTTACCTGGAACAGAACACAACATACACTGGGCAGTGATCATTACATTATACAAATCACTGTCCCGTACAAAGCACCCCGTCACGCAAATACAACACACAAACTCATTAACTGGGATGCCTTTCGCGCTGTACGCACCGCCCTCCCAGACGCTCCCATTGCAGACATCGACGAATGGGTGCCGTCACTCAAGCATGACGTTCACCACAACACGCGAGACATTGAAACTACAACCGAAACACCTACCCTTGACACACGCCTAGCCCACCTCTGAGAGGCTTATCACAGCATCCTAGAACGCTGGAAAGGCAACAAACACAACAGAACGCTTAAGAAGCGGCTGGCCGCGCTGCAGACACAAATCCAACAGCACTCTGAGGAGCTCTGCCGTTCCAACTGAGGACAGATATGTGACGGCATCGCCGGAAACCTGTCCAGCAAACGCGCATGGCAACACCTCCGACACCTCATTGACCCCACGCGCACCAAATCAGCAACACAGCACCACGTAACACGCCTCACACATGAACACATTGACGATCCCGACACCCTTCTAGACACACTTCAAACCATGTACACATCTCCAGGCGGCCCTATACCTCTACCGCACTACACAGGACAAGCAAATCACACACTCGACACCGACATCACGGAGACGAAAGTCAGAGCGGCGCTCCTGACTCTCCGCGCCAACTCCGCACCTGGTGCAGACCAAATCACAAACTCCATGCTCCGTAATCTGGATGACCAATCGATCACCCACATTACGAAATACTTCAACCAGTGCTGGAGGGAGGGTAACCTCCCGCAGTCCTGGCGCCACGCGAAGGTAATATTCATACCTAAACCCAACAAACCACTTACACTTCAAAACCTTCGCCCTATTTCGCTAACCTCATGCCTTGGGAAGCTCCTAGAGCATGTTGCGTTAGCGAGACTCACAAATCACATGGCGGACAACAATCTTTACCCGCATTGCATGGTAGGATTTCGCCCCCATCTATCCGCACAGGACGCTATGCTGCAACTCTCACACGACATTTTCGGCCCGCTTCTTCCGGGTCACACCAAGGCAGTCTTAGCTTTGGATCTCTCCAAAGCTTTTGATCGCATTGAACATCAGGCGATCATGACTGCTCTATCCCCCTTGAATGTGGGTGCGCGCACGTATGCCTACATTCAAACATTCCTCACCGACCGCACAGCTGAGATACACTTCGGCCCTCTGTCTTCCCCCTCCTACACTCTTCAGAGTATCGGCACCCCTCAAGGGTCCGTCCTTTCCCCCTTTCTCTTTAACATTACCCTCATCCCCCTCGCCCGAAAATTGGCCACTATTCCCCACCTGAAGCACACTCTTTATGCCGACGATATCACCCTGTGGACCACTCACGGCAGTGACGGAGACATAGAGAACACCTTACAGGAAGCAGCCACCCTCACCCAAAATTACGCACGGACCATCGGACTGTCTTGCTCCCCAGAGAAGTCCGAACTCTTCCTCATCCGGCCTAAGAACCACCGCTGCCCCCGCTCCCCCATTGCCATTGAACTGAATGGTGACCCGGTACCTGAGGTTAGAACCCTCCGTGTATTGGGACTGCAAATCCAGAACGATGGCAAAAACACCACCACCCTCAAGAAACTCAAGCAGGTTGTAGGCGCGATATCGCACCTCATCCGCAGGGTTTCGGGACGTCATAGAGGCATGAAGGAGCGCGACCTATGTCGCCTCATTCATGCCTTTGTCCTCAGCCGTGTGCTGTACACTACCCCATACTGACACCTATCCAAACATGACATGAACGCTTTGGATGCTTTGATTCGCAAGGCATTCAAGGTAGCACTTCACCTTCGCCTCAACACACCCACAGACAGATTACTAGGCCTGGGCCTCCACAATACGATCGGGGAGCTGGTGGAGGCCCACCGACAGGCCCAATACATCAGGCTCACACAAACCTCCACAGGTCGGTATATCCTGGACACCCTCGAAATCAAAATACCGGCCAACGACCCAACCCTCCTCGCCATCCCAAGAACCCTTGACCGAGAGCTCCTCATCAGGCCGGTCCTGAGGAATATGCACCCCTCCCACCATGAGCAGCGCCGCAGAGCCCGTGCAAAGGCACTCCATCGAGCGTACGGCCCCCAGCCGGAAGCCGTATGGGTGGACGCTGCCTGCACGGGTGATGAAGCGACAGCAGCTGTGGTGGACTCCTCTTTATCCGCCCTCCTCACACTACCTCTCCCTCCAGACACGTCCCCAGAGGCTGCAGAGGAAGCCGCCATTGCCTTTGCTATAACCCTCACGGAATCCGGTACATTTTAAGCGATTCTAAAACTGCGATTCTAAATTTTGCTCGAGGCCGAGTCGATGTCCCTGCTTTAGGCATACTGGACTCGCCCGATGCCCCCCCCCCCCCCCCCCCCCTGCCCCGCCAAGTGGAGCTGATATGGGTGCCCGCGCACTCCGGGAATCCCGGAAACGAGGCCGCCAACCTTTTAGCCAGAGGTTCTTTAAACCGGGCTCAGGTGGCCTCTGATCAGGGATTCACGAAGGAGCGCATGCACTCATTCAGTGAGCTGACCCAGGCGCACAGAGCCTTACGCCAGCTCTACCCCCTGCCCCACCCCTCCCTAGATAACAAACACGCAACACTCTGGCGCAGACTAAAAAAACACACATTCCCTTCACCCCTTACCCTAGCCCATTATCATCCCTCCTTCCCCACTCCGGCATGCACTCTATGCCCAGAACCCTTCGCCTCTTCCCTCCACATCATTTCCCTCTGCCCGGCGGACCCTCCCCCGCGGGACCTAGAGAACCTCAAGACCTGGGAGGGCTGGGAGACCCTGCTGCGCTCGGAGGACCCGGCCGTGCAGACCATCGCCACCGGCCGTGCTGCCAGTGTTATGGACCTTCGGAACATAAACACTTGAGTGCAGTGGGGTCGTGCGGGGACCCTGGGGCGTGCCCCGAATTCCTCTGTAAATAAAGTTTTCTCTCTCTGTCTCTCTCTCGGAACGCGGCTGGGGGCGCTCAAAGCGAAGCCTCTCCTTTCTCGGAACGCGGCCGCTCGCGAACGCGCCCGGAAGTACGGGTGTCCCCCGCCCCGCAGTACCGATTCGCGCACGTACTGGCACGAATGTGTATTTGTGTTTGTTTTTATGTTTATTTAGTGGTAGAGAGGGTGGTTTACCTTGTTGAAGCCGGAGGGCTGGCCATGCCCTTGAAGAACCAATCATGTTAAGACCACAACATGATTGGAAGCTATGAAATGTGGGCCGGGCCTTTAGGGCTTTAAAACCGGGCCCCGGAGCCGGAAAAAGGGTTCTGCGCTAAGGTGAGATGCTACGCATCTTCGGCTATGCCGAGTAGGGGCCTCCTCTAGTATTAGCCAGTTCCACCTTTTTGTTGTTTCGTATCGTTTTGACCTTTAATTTCACTCTAGTGCCTGAACATGTATCTAATGTAAATTGTTGTACGTAAACTTCAAGTATTCGCCTTACCCCTGCGTCTCAACTCATCGCGAGACCGTCTCTGACGGGGCACCCCTGGTGCAGAGATCAAGCTTCAGTCTTCAAGTTAAACCAACCGTCTCTGGCGGGGCACCACTGGTGCGAGGAAGAAGAACCTGTTAAATTTACTGGCGCAGTCGACAGGATCCTGCGGCCATCGGAAGACGGCGCAGGAAGAAGACTTGAAGGCAGGAAAAAGGCGACGAGAAGGCAACAGGTCAGCGTTCGAGAACAGACCTGCAGGGAGAGACAGAGGCGAGGACCACGGCAGTAGTCCAGCGACGAGAGTCTGCATCCGGTCAAGGAAAGCACCGCGTCGAGAACTTGACGGTCACCGGCCGGTCACAGCAAGTGACGACAACGTGCACAGGACCAGCGGCGTGCGACAGCTCGTCGCAGCGTCCGGTGAAAGTGGCGGTGGACTGCGACGCCAAGGAGCTGGCAATGCGGATCGACACATCGAAACTGTGAGTTTCCTTCGTCGCATTGTTCACGTCCCTGTTCATGTGTTCGAGCCGGTAGGACAGTTGAGGGGTACAGAGGACGGTATGGTGTGTTATCCATGCCGGCCCTCACTCGACGTGAGGTACCAGGTTGAGTTAGCGAAGGCGCACTTAGCGGACCTTCAGGCTCAACTTGCGAAAGTAAATGGCGGAAAGGCGCTGCTTCGTGAGGAAGAACCTCAGGATGTTAAGTATGTCTTGAATGTAATAGAAGCAAGACGCCAGCAGGTAGAGCTCGAGATCTCAAAGATCAAGGAGAGTAAAAGAGCCAGTGAATCAGCCAGGGAGAACTGCTCCGAGTCCCGAGAGGTGAGGCCGCCTGTGCTGGAGGACAAAGGATTATACTTGTCATGCACAGGTCAGGGAAACAGCAGTGAGGACGCTGAAAGCAATCAGCCGGTATGCGGGAACGCATCTTTGTTAGGAAAGGCCGCAAAAGGTTCAGGAAGTGAAAACAGGATTCCTGAAGGACGCGGAAATATCACAGCTTTTCCGCCACCGCGGGCGGCTAGCAAAGAACAGGAGCAGCCCAATTCTCGTGATCTAGGGTCAATCGAGGCCAAGGTGTCCGATAACAAACAGGACAGCGGTGGAATTCCTTCAGGCTCTATGACTAAGATAGTGACCTGCGACACGGAGCTAGTAACAGGTGAAAATCTGGCGTTGCTGCAAACACACACTGTGTCGGGCATAGGGCATGAAGTGCCCCGTAGCGTTACTGGTGGCAAGAGCCCTTCATCCGAGGCAGAGAGCGGAGGTGGGCCTGCTGGGCCGGCCGGGCAGAACGCCGCGCAGTTGTCGAACGCACACGGTGTGTGTCCGGCCAGGTCATTTGAGGACCCGGAAATGAGTAGCGACTTGCCGCAAGGCAAGCTCGGGTCAAGTGACTGCGAGGGAGCTCATGAAGCCTCGGAGTTAGACGATGCCACGAAGCCGGCAAATGCCCATCAAGCAGGGAACGGCAACGTCAATGTTTACCTGAGCAGGAACGCGGCAAATGGCTCTAAGCGAGGCGAAGTGCCAGGAGGCAGGTGCGCGGCTTTCATGTTGAAAGCCGGTACGTGGAACATTACGTTCCGTGCTGCAGGTCGCCGAATCAAGCGTAGCGAGACCGGCCGCATTGGTATGGTTAAACGGGGCAAGGGCTATGCTCCTTACGCAGCACGCGGTTCGTACCGGCGCACCAGAGAGAGCGGGCCCTCAGGTGCGTCGTGTAGTCATGGGTTTGGACCCATCAAAACCCGAGACGTTTTTGATCCTGGAGGGCACCAGCTTTTGAGCTCTCGCCCCGCTGTGGCGCCAGCCTAATGAGCATAGCGACCATTAGGTGTTAATCGTGTCGATTGAGACACGTGGGGGCTTGAACGCACACAGGGACGCTCGGTGCGACCAAGGACGCTCACGTGGCCGCTAACGGACCCCATATCAGTGCTACTGAACGCTCCAGTTGCGAGTGTCTGTGTGTGTGTGTGTAATCATTCGCGAGCAGGACGAGGGTGTGTACTTGAAGGTGGTCAACTGGGTGCAACCCACCAACTTGGACGCCGTGGTACGGCGCACGGCAGGCATGCCGCTGTGTGTGAGTGCATTTTGCTTATGTTTTCTTGGTGCCCTTAAGCATTTTGCGTAATGTTGTGTTGGTTCCCGTGTGCATTATTTTGCTTTTGGTTTTGTTGGTGCCAGTGCTAGTGTAGCTGCGGTATGTCACCCACAGGTTGGTTTTGTGACACGTACCGTATAATTCTAAAAGTGGCATTTGAGCCCCATCCCCAGGATTCCGGCCCATGCGCCTCAGAAAACCGGTCGCGCCATCTCGCGACAGCCGGCGGCGCGGCGGCGCGTAACTGAATGGCGATGAAAAATAAAAAATCAATATCTCGTCACGCATAACAGTTACAAGCGAGCTCTGACCCTGAGGGGTTAAATACCTCATAAAGTTTCTTTTAATAAAGTTTCATCACGGTGGCTTAAATATTGCGTTTACCCTGCGCGATGAGATATGGTCGCATGATGCCTATGACGAGGTCGCGAAAAAAACCCCACTTGTCCTCACTTGATCACTCACCGCTGCCATGATTTACAATATATCGGACTGCTCTAGGAGCTTTAAGTAGAGAAATGTCCCATCTTTTAATAGATGTAAAGTATTTTACATTTGAAAGAGGCAGAATTTTTCCCTGGCTATTTTTCTATTCATCATGCATCCTCAGCATCGGCAAGAAACGTGTGGCGCCCTCTCTTGGTGCGTTTGGCTAGGCGCACGTCTACGCTTTTTTTGCTTGCTTTAAGGAGATCAAGTCACGCCTTGTGAATGCGCGCTTTTATTAAAAGTGTCCCCATCAGATGTAGGCACACAAACATGGGCCGCTACAAGAAAGTGCTCGCCATGTATGGGTATTAGAGAGGATTATAAGCAAACTCCAGAGCTTTACAGACACATTTACTATTGCAAACGCATACAGTGGCTACTTCAGGATGAGTGATAGTGGAAATGCGTGCGCATTAACTATACAAAGCCACGAAACTTAGGTATTAGTGCATTAATCGCTACATCTTAAAGCTGAATAGCGTTCAGCTCTTCGAAAGTTTAGGCGATGCGGTCAAAATGCAGCAGGGATGCGTTGAAATCAGTGTACCTCTGTAGTCTCTTTATTGAATATAAAGCTATTTCTGTAAAGGTACAAGCCCAATCAAGCCGAATTCGTTTGGCTTCTTGCTGTACTCCTGTCATCTGTACATATATAGGTGCACATAAGCTTGTATACGTTGCAAGTACTGCAGGATTCTATGCAAGAAACCTGGTGCTCCGTTTCGTGCCTGTTTCACTAACTGATTGTGCGCATTAGGCAATTTGTCCAGTGTAACAATTCGTAGTGTGGTAATTCACAGCAATTCTTCTAGGTTGTTAAAGTGCCTCCAGTTATTCGATCATTCGCCGTCGCTAAGGGCTTTGTCATTGCCGTAATCACTGCTAATTTCCGCGTTCGTGTCAAAAGTGTGTGCAAACTATGAAGCGATAACGAAGAGTTCATAGAACGGCATGTTGTGAGGTATTCTGACAAATCTGCCATTTGCTGTGCAGGAAGCTACGCCTTTTCCCAAAGCTGCAACCCAGAGGCAAATCCAATTAAAATTTTATGACTATAATTTGCATTTATTTGAGAAGTAAACGCCAGCCAAATAAGTTCTTGTAGGATAACACGACGTTTCAAAGCCGGCTCTGTTTCTGCTTTAAGGCGGCAGCTGGGCGCTCCATCCGGGCCACTTGCGCAATGCGCCGCTCGCGCTGTCCATTAGCGACAGGACGCTACGTGCACGCGGCCTAGAATATGCAGTTAATTTACGTGCGTTGTAAATGTGTACAACAATGCTTAGGCACTAGCTTGCGAGCGGCGCGAACTTGATACTTTTTTGTATTTTGTGAATTTTGTACAATGCTTCCCCGTCTTTTCTGCCGGTCGCTTTCCTCCGTACTTTTCCTCGCTATCCTCTCCCTGTGACTTCCGCCGGCTCTGAATTCCGTGAATTCCACCGGCTGCAGCTCTCGTGCTTCTTTTTTGTATTTTTTGTCAGTAAACGATTACTACTACTTCTTGAAGGTGCGACTGCGGGCGCGTTGCGGAGCCTTTTTTAAGCCCACATAAGGTCGACCGCAGGGTCACGGAGCTTAAACCGTGGATGTAGGAAAAGGAAGTGGTTCCCAGAAAACATTCAACATTCTCCTCCGTCATGACTCAAGTAGAAGGCTTCTGCGCAGTTTGGTTCGGTTTCCACCACAATAGTGCCGTCAAAGTCACCCCTGTAGTGGCATGGCTGGGAAGTATGGCCACTGCGCTTCTGTTCATTTGCTTGACATCAGTTTTGTGCTGCTTCATTCTTTCCGTCATATTGTTGGTGTCCCCAGCCTAAGCCTCGTTTACATGAACCGGACTGCGGTAGATCGAATCGGGGGGTCAAGTTGTGTAAGGTCAGCCCGACTCGACGATTGCGTGTTTACATGAACTAGATTTTAGCGAGTCGAGACCGGTTCAACTGCAGCGACACCAATCGTCGAGCAGCGCAGCGGGTGAGGGCAGTGGCAGCCTCCAAGATTGCGGCACGGCACCGCTGTCTCGCAGGCGCGATGGCGCAAGCGTAAAAACAGGATCGTAATTTATGCTCTCCACTCCCGCTAACCCGACTCTTCGTCTGTATCCGGTTTACGTGCTATCTTCCGTTGGGATTGAGCGAGTCAACCCCCCCCCCCCCTGCAGCGGAGTTGACTGGACTCACTTCCTCGACTCCCGGAACCGACTGTACGATGTTTACATGAAACCAGTAACCGGTTTTCAACTGAATTCCTCAACTAAACCCCTTCAAGTAAACGCCGCTCTAGACACCATGCACTCGAGCAGGGTTTTTGCGTACCACGCCTTGCATCTTTTCTGTAGGACGATGGGTCTTCGGGATAGGGGAGGAGGCGCCTGATAATGATGTCCGGCTGGTACCCAGTTTCCACCGCTTCCTTTCCGCGAATGCTGGCCAAGGTTTTGCTGACGCCTTTTACGTACAGATTGCATACGCGTTTTTGCTCCTGGCGTGTACTTAGCCTACGCGTAGAATTGTTTTCGTTGCGTTTTTTCCCATAAGGATGTTTCCTTTTGTTGACAAGTTTTAATGGTGCAAGGGCCGCCTTGCACCAAAGAGCGCCACGGAACAGTGTTTTCTTCTACATAAGATTAGGTGAAAGACATTTTTCGAGTCAATTCACCTCAGAGAAACCACGAAAAAATTTGTATGCATTGGAAAGCGATAGGTACCCGGGGGGCACTGGGAATCGAACAACCGAACCGCCCGCGAACCGCATGCTAAAAGCACTGCTATCGCTGATTTTAAAATAAATAAGGAAGAATTGGGCATCGCTTTTTTTTTTATTCGTGAAGTCTGCCTTGAGGCATAAGTTGAGAAAAGGGGGAGTGGAATGTAGGTTACAGAAAGTTAAAAGAAGGAGTGTAGACCAGTTTCGGCGAGGTACTCGCATAGGCTGCTGGTGAAGTGATTGTCCATAGTCCACTTCACATAGTCCCCGTCGCGGTTCCACCACAGGCCGACCTCCCTGAGGAGCCGTTTTCTAATAGGGGCCGTCGCTGGGCAAGTCCACAACAGGTGCCGCACATCACAAATGTCCGGTGCAGCGCCGCAGTGAGGGCACCTGTCAGTTGCTGGCATCGCTTTCAACCTAAACTTGCTTGAATTTCACGCTACCCTTCGGACACAACTCTTTGACAATATGTTCCTATCAGAAAGGCTATGACAACGCGACACAAGATTCGCAGAATTAAATGGATGGCGAACACAGGGAGAAATGGGCGTTATTTTCAAGAGGTACGTAGGTGACCGGTTGCGGGGGTAAGGGGGAGGAGAGAGCAAAGGGCAGTAGGGAGAGGGTGCTGTCTCCTGCTGTACCTTTGTGTGCGCCTTTCTCTTTTTCCCCTTTTACTTCTCCTCGAGCCGTGGACCGCAGGCCGCGAATTCTTCTAAAGTGCGCTGTTTTTTTTACTTCCGACGCTGAAGAACGACAAAGCTGGCGCGTCTGCCAAACCGGTCCTGAAAGGTCTCCTGCATGAACGCATCCCTGCCGGCTCACGTACTAAAAAAAAAAAAAAAAAAAACCCCTTACAGCTGCTAATGCGCCACTCCTGACTGAAGCGGTCAAACATTTCCCAAAAATCCCATCAGAGTTTTTGGAGAGAATCAGTTGCATTCTCTGACGTCCTGGTTACGCAGGACTGCCACCAGCTTTGCGAAGAGAGCAGTGCAAGGCACAAAGAATGGCACAAAAAGAAATTTTGGTCCATTTGTCGTGGCTACGGCAAATGCGAATTAGGTGTGTTAGCACTGCGGTTTCGATATTGGAATCCACTGATCACGGCTGCAAGTTGATGCAGAAGATACCCAAAGCACAGCGCGAGAGACGGGTAGTTTAGGACACGGGATGTTCGGCTGCGGTGATGTAAGAGCGAGTGCTGTGCTGCTGAGGTGCGTCGTATTACGTGTCATGTCGATCTGCTACTGTTTTCCATATGGTTTGAACACGGTTCATGTACATAGAACAAAAGACAGTGATGTAGTGGTCTGATGCAGTGGCCAGCAAAACTAATCTATACGCGCCGTCCGGATTCGGAACCCACTCGGTCCGTAAGGTATTTTCGTTTAGTTAATATTATTTAAGGTCAAGAAAACTCCAGACATACAGACGGACCTAGGCGAACACTAAGAAGCCTCAGCACCGGGTAAAAAAAAAAAAACTTTGATCGCATCAGGTCGCTGTTGTTCCACTGCCATGTGGAGCAATACCTTTCTGCGGCCACGTAATTGGTGGAAGCTTCGGAAACCACGCGTCCTCAGCCTGTGTGCCAAGAAACCAGCCGTATTGCGTTTATTTTTTCTTTTCTCACCCAGCGTGTTCAAGGCGGGCTGACTGTGCGGCTGCCCTCCGTGCTCCCTTTGTTGGCGTGCAAGAAAAGGAAAAGTCAGGTCGCGGCTAACAGGGTTCTGTGCCTTCTTCGTGCGACTTCGAGCGGTGATTTGTCAAAAATTACTGCGAGTATACACATAACATAAGACATGA
Source organism: Amblyomma mixtum (assembly GCF_055824585.1). Classification (NCBI taxonomy): domain Eukaryota; kingdom Metazoa; phylum Arthropoda; class Arachnida; order Ixodida; family Ixodidae; genus Amblyomma; species Amblyomma mixtum. The sequence goes on along the minus strand of NC_143019.1, from coordinate 137,214,723 downwards.
CTAAACGTCCCATAAGCGGCACAGAACTTTTTCGAGACAACGGGACAAGATTTTGCTGCGATAATCAGAGAGCGGAGCCCTAAAAGCCTGACAGTTGCTATCATTGACAACATGGTCGGGAAGGTATCTAAACTGTGAAGGATGAGGTAAATGGGATAGTTGGTTGAGGAGCAACAAAACTTTCAACCACACCAGCACTTCTCAGCATGAGGGGTTGTTTTAATAAATATTTTGTGTAATGGAGCTCCACAATACTGGTATTACTGCAACAAAATGGCGATATTTCTACTTCACAGCTGCATCAGAATGCACATTTTCCGTTCCATAGTTGCCCCAGAACGCCCATTTTTGTTCTCCAAAAGCCTTAAAAAAAAAACATATTTTGGCCATTCCAGCACTGTTGTCAGCGCTCCGTCACTCAGTCGCTAGCTTTCGTTGCAAGCAGTCTCAGTCACCCGGAAGCAGGACTCCGAAAGTTCGCGAACAATGCTGAAACGGTGAGCGCAAGCGGCGCCTATGTGTTGATCCTGCGTGAACTGAACGAAGCCTTCAACGGTGGGCAGAGTCACGCGTGATCTTGCGATGCCACCATTATTAGGAAGTGCGCGCCCACGAAGTCAAAACCGCCAGACGCAAGAAACAGCAAAAACAAAAAAGGTGCCATTTGGGCATTCGAATGCCAGTTCAGCGTCAATTCATTCGGCTTTACATGTTTGGCCAGTGAAATGCAGACTGACGCTGCCAGGTAAGCTGTAGGTACTCTGAGCAGCTCCGTCTTTCATAGTGAGGCGGAGCTAACCAAAGTGCAAGCGCAGAATAGAAGGCTTGATGATCGATACAACTCATGAACGGTACGACGAATACACCCTATGGCTTCACCGATTGGCATGACGCCGTGATATCTTGTACCTGTCAGCCTGTCATCACGAGTTTTTGCACGTTAAATGGGATTACTGAGGATTAGGCAGATTAAACACGACGATAGCGAAACCCGGTAGACGGCATTTGACGGAAGGCCTCCTTTCAGGAGAATTTGCCGATTACGGCTCTTGAGTTCTATTCGACAATTTTGACTTTCTCAGCTTCTCCGATTATCGGCTGTTGAAAAGAAGTATAGTATGTGATTAACGTAAATTGAACCAAGGATAAAAAATGGAGTTCCAGAGCTACATGAAACCACCCACAGAGTGTTTCCCGTCGTATGGTCCTCCTCAGAGTATTTTATAAATTCCGATTAATTAGTTAATTAGGTAAGATTAATTATGCTAAATTTTAAACATTCACTTTAGGTTAACGTGCTTTTTGTTAAGTTGTAGAGGAGCGTTACGAAAGAACCGATCAAGTTTTTTTGTAGGAGCGTGTCTTCTACGTTGTTCTTTCTTCAAGTTTTTTAAAAAAAGCCCGCGAAATATGAAAACGCCACGTGTTTTCTGTCTTCCGCTACCGTACTGTCGCGTTGCAAGCCAGCTCTGAATGAACGAAGCGTGTGCGCTCACCGTGTCCAAGTAAGCGGCCGGGGCGTAGTTCGACGGGCTGCAAAATTATGAAAAAAAAAGAAACGAAGACTACACTGGAATACACGACTTCACTACTTTCACTTCATTTTTTGGTTTGCCTGCGCGATGTCTCATAAAAGCCCTATCGCAATTGGCAGATGACGCCGTGCGCTTTCCATGCTGGAAGAATGTGCTGATCGCACTTTCAAGATTATGCTAAGAGCGGCGTCGACTGCTCACTTCCAGAAGGTGAGCGCGCACGCTTCATTCAGAACGCGCTTGGCAGCGCTACAATGCAGTAGCGCAAGAGCGCAATGAAGTGTTTTTTCTTTTTCATATTTAGCGAGCATTCCATGAAAACTCGAAAAAAGGGCCACGTACGTTGCTACAAAAAACTGGATCGGTTCTTTCGTAACGCCCCTGTACAACTTAACAAAATGCACGTTCCCTTACAGTAAACGTTAAAATTATGTATAATTGATCTTAAATAAGTAACTAATTAAGCGAAAATAAGAAATACTCTGAGGAGCGCCACACAGTGAGCAACAACATATCGTTGGTTTCACCTGGCTACGCCGCAACCCTTTTTTTTTTAAATCTTTGGTTCAAGTTCCGTGAAACACCCTGAATAGATTTGGCCTGCAATTGCGTCTATCTGGAATGAGGCAGGGGCCCTTGTGCTTGCCTCGTCCTCTGGAATAATGAAACACGCACCATATGGCGCCTCTTGGAAAGCGCTTGGGTGCTTTATTTCGTTGCTAAGGCGTTTCACTAAAAAACCTAGGGTTCCGTGTTTTCAGTATTTCTTTTTTTTTCATTTGGGGGTTATATGGTGTTTATTTTTTCTCTTTGGTTCGATGATTTTCGCTTTCTACTTTCAATGCCGGAGAGAAACCGGCGTTTATCGGGATAGGTGTTGTAAAGCGGCTGTATAGTTACTGGAGAAAATATAGCGCACCTGATTTTTTTTATTAAACACATACCAAACACCCTACCCAATGAATTAATGCCCAAACGAGTAAAAATAAAAGAGAAATGCTATGACAGCAACGGAACGCTGTACGACGTAAGATTATTCAAAATTTTGGCACGAATGTAGTTGAGAATACTGCCACCGCATTGAGCCTCTGCCAGTGATGGCATCGCTTGGATTCTCTGTAGTGTATATAGTACATACACACGCAAATACTTGGAACGACGAACGCACGGCGCCGGATATTCTCGTAATGGAACTATAAGGCTTTAAAGAGTATAAAATGTTATATTTACACGTAGTGAAAAAAAAAAATGGACTCGTACATTGAGAGATTTGTCAGCCATCGGAGGAATGCGGTCAGAAAGCACACATTTTACATTTGCGCTTGATGGGGGGATGGCAAGAAAATCAAGAGATGGTTTTAACAAGACCGGCCATTCTTTACAGCGCGCTCTCCATAAGCTGTGAAAGTAAACGTCAGCAGATGTAATTTTGAACAGCGATTATTCTGAGATCCTTCTTTCAAAAACGGGTGGTCTGCAGAGCTCACAACAGGCGAAAATAATCCATTAAAGACTTCTTTGTCATCAATTCCTGCTCTATGGACGGGTCCACACTTGCACTTGATGCCAGAAGTCATGGCTATCAAGTGAGTTTTCGCGGAAGCTGCGCATATATTTCTCGCGGACTTCATAGCTTGTCGAGTAGCGAATATATCGGTCTTCGCACCAAACGCTGACCATTCAGGAAGGTATTGACCAGTGAAGGTGCAGGCTAGATGAACCAGGATTGAGTACACGCGGCAGACAAGTGCCTCCTCTGATTCCAATGATTTTATTGCTGTGTTTATTGCTTCGATGTTCTATACCACGCGATTACACTTCACAAAAACTATATATACAGTCATGTCTTCGGGGATAGCGAGTACTGCTAGCAGGCTCTAGAGCTTTTCACCTTTTGTTTGATTTCTCTCCAGAAACCAAGAACATGAATGAACGCTAAAAAAAAAGTACCAGCTCTCAGGGGAGCCACAGTGGCAAGTTGCCAAACTGGCAATGAGAGAGACGTGCAGGCAATGTGAAAATCCCGCCGTATTCCCCTGGAGCCTGTAAGCACTGCTGAGCCGAAAGAGCAGAAGATTTTGTCGGGTGGGGAGCTTGTCCTGGGTACTCTCGTGTCCTGTTGCGTTCCTCGTTACAGGAAACTTATGCCTGACCTACGCACTTGAAAACCGTCACGCTGGTAAAGAGAAGACAAAGGAACGCGACGACAGAATTTGGTTTCGATTGAAAGGAATGGTACCAAGGACAGTTCAGTGCGGCTGTGTTCCGGGTGGACTAGAGAAAAAAAAGTAGAGTACATTTCTTCACTTGAAACTGGCATTCTTTTCTTCAAGGACGGCTGAAAATCAGTGTTTATTGGTTTTCCAGCATTCATATCAAAATGCCGCGGGGGTCATTTTTCGGAGTTTAACGGAGTTTAACGGATACCGAAAACACGTCATCTCTACTTGTAACAGGGTTAGTTGGTGCGATTGCAATGTTAGAACTACGCTCACTTCAATAAACCGGCCTACACGGATTCGTGTACTACCAGTACGTGTGGGTCTTTGTTCTGTACAGTCCAGCCAGCGAAGCTCTAACGCAATATGTTTTCCTCTTTCCGACTTTCTACGGGAGCCAGATAAATTTCAGCTTAACTTCCACACTTTCACGCAGCTGCTGCGCGGCTTCTAGAACTGATATGATAAAACGTTCCGCTGACAAACCACTTGCCCGAGTGCCTGGCATACCGAAGTTTACCAAACATGAACCGATGCTGCAAGCAGTACAGCGACGGCGTACGCCGAACGGGCGCCGAAAAAGGGCATGCACCTCCATGTTCTTGGTGCTGGCTGGCTCCCCCTCTGAAGCCGACGGAAGTAATTTCGAGCCGTGAAGAAAAGAGGTTGGGTGCTCTGAAGGGCAACTCGAACCGCGGAAAGTTCTGGGAACCTGATAGAGCTTCAAGCCATCAAGAAAAGAGTCGCCGAGAGCCCCGCTGTCCTCCGAATGTCGTAAACCGGACCCCGCTTCCTACGCGTGCGCGAGCGCCGGTGCGTTCCGGTGGTGGTCCGGTGACGTCTCCTATAGTGCGCATGCTTATACCGGTTCTGTGGTATTCCAAGAGCGCCCACCTTGAGCGCGTACGCCAAAGAAGGGCCCTTGGAGCACACTTTCAGCATATCGAGTGCCCTCAACAATTTTTCAACCGAACATTCTCGTTCGAAAAATGAGGGGGGAGATGTCCCTTTTTCAATATAAGACAGAAGTTGTGGAAAGGATGTGAGGAGCGGGTCGGGACAGGTACTTGTCAAGAGAACGCATCATGGTAACCTTTCGGCAACTTCTTTTTACACTATCTCGATGGCTGGAGGCGTGCGTCGAGGCTTCAGGTTCCGGCATATTAGGGAGCAGCCCCCCTCACCTTCTTCCAAGAACGATACAATGGAGGGCTACTGACTCATCCCCCCTCGCGCTAACCCCTTGAGCCAGCCGAGCAGGAAGTGGAAACGCGGTCTGTGAACGAGGGTTCTTGGTTTGAAGAGACCTTCATGTAAATAAGCTTTCCTGCAATTCTGCAAGTTGTCCATTTACTTCAGACACAATGAATGCCGGCACGTCGAGAGTATGCTAGGGTGCGTCAGCGGACATCAAGGCCGCCAAGCGACCCACAGCGAAAGCGGGTATCTTCCACGGAGCTGCCTTCGTTGTCTGCATTCTCAGTGCACGCTCTGCGACGTATTAACATCGACAGCTGTTGAAGGCATGTTTCTTGGTTGTGCATCGTCGATGTTGGCGTTGATGTCTGAGAGGTACGAGCACAGTTACATCACGAGTGAAAGAATAGTGAGGCCATGCGTATTGAAAGCAATATGAAAATAAATGGCAATAAGAAATACGAATTTCATCACCTGAAATCTCGCGTTCTACAGTGGTAATCACGTCCTGTGATTTTTGTGTTCTACTCTGAGCGTTTTCTTTTTGTTTTTGATATAGTGACATTGGAGCCTCGACGCTTTGTCGTCGCCAGATGATCTCTGGAGAAACGGAAAGTTTGCTACATTCGACTGGTTTCTAGCCACACAAGGCGAGAACACGCGGTTTTTGAAGCTTTCACCAATTACGTGGCCGCTGAAAGGTCTCGTCCGTTCCCAATGGTTTGTTTTATTTGATACTGCACACAAGCCATAATAACACAGTGCACGCACGTTTAGTGAGAAGGAACGAAGTAAAGGCTCTAGGAAAAGCCTTTCAGCATGCCGTATTTTTCAGTAAGTGAGCAGACGAGAACGACGGCCACTCGGTGATGCGGTTCCATCGAGCGGCCGTTTTTTTATCAACCGCCACCTCCACAAACTGGTAAAACAACAGCCAGCTGACGGGGTCGCATTTTTTGGTGCGGCACTAAGGCTTGAATTCTCGATTTCGACGTGGTCTGTCTGTATGTCTGAAGCCTGCTTCACCTGAAATAAAATAATCGAAAATGTTTTACGGCCGCGAGTGGGTTTCGAACCCGGGCCAGCGCGAACAGATCAATTTTAGACAACTACATCGCCGCAACCGAGCATCCGGCATCCTAAACTACCAGTCTCTTGCGCTGTGTCTTGGATATCATTTCTTCAACAGCATCCGTGCGCAATGGATCCGAACACCGCAACCGCAGTGAAAACCGGAGTGCGGGCGCACCTGCGCATGTGGAGTAACCGCGCTAAATCGTCCGAAATTTGTTTTTGTGCAGCTCTTCGTACCACGCCATGACCACGCGCTCTGGTTTTAACAAAGCTGGTGGAAGTCCTTAAGCTGGTGGAAGGCATTAAAGAATGTAACTGATCCTCTGCAAAAGCTCTGATGCCATTTTTGGGAGATTTCTTTCGCGCATGGAGTGACCCCTCGACAGGACTGACTCATTACGGGTTGTAAGTTTATTTTTTTTATGACAGCCTAGAGACAAGAGTGCGTTCATGTATGAGACCTTTCCGGGCCGTTTTCGCAGAGGCGCTGACTCCGTCCTGTTTCACTGTAAGGAGCAGAAAAACAGCGCACTCCAGAAGCAACCACGGTCTGCGCTCTACGACTCCGTATATCCCGGAGGCTCCGTATATCCCGCTGCGCTCTTCGGAGCACCCATCCTGTTTCGAACAGCAGCCTGGGAAGGTTGAGTGATTGTGCTGGACATGTGTTTGTCTCTGTGCCGTGTGAATGTTCTGTGTTATCCCTCCCAGGAGGGATGCCCAGGCACGTATGCCGGCCTAGAGCGGGGAATAACCGAGTGACTCGAGGAAAAGTAAAAGGGGGAAAAAAGAAAGGCAGGCAAAGGCACAACAGGAGACCCCCCTACTGTCATTTTCTCTCCCGCCCCCTTACCACCCACGACCGATTCCCCGTTGCAAAATAACCGCTCTTATCCCTACCTATGCAACAGCTCACATGAGTCACATCATCCTTCGCCCTTCATGATACTACACCTCCCCCTTCTTCATCAGCTCCCTGCTGGAAAAAGTTGTATGATGCAATAAACTCATACAGTTTGTCATACAAATATCATATATTTATCATACAAATCATAGAAAATTATCATAGAAATACTTTTGAAGGAACCAGCGCACAAAACACAACGGACAAGAAAAAGGCGGTTTTGTGTGTTTTGTGCGCTGGTTCCTTCAGAAGTATGTATTACCAACTAGCCCAACAACAAGTGTTGCTCAAATTTATCATAGAAATGTCATACATTTCTGTAAAATCACACAGTCATCATAGAGATGTCACAGAATATCATACAAATTGTATGATATATCATAAAAATTGCACGATATTCTATGATGAAGCCTCTATGAGGTTATTGCATCATAGACCTTTTTTTCAGTAGGGTTTGATGTTGCCAACAGTGCGTCTTGTTCTTGTAGCCTTTGTGGGAAGAACACTGCCAAAAAGTCATGTCCGAAGGGTACAGTGAAATGCAAGCAAGTTTTGATTAAGACGAAGTCAGCGAAACCTTGGCCAGTATTCTCAAAAAGGAAGGGATGTAAACTACACACAAGCCGGCCGCCATTATCGGACGCCTCCTCCACCGTCCCAAAGACAGTCATCCTAAAGAAAAGGCCTAAGGCGTGGTATGTAATACCTCGCTTCAAGTGCTTAGTGTCGTAGGCTGTGAAATATGGGGTTAAGGTGAAGCAGCACAATGCTTACGTCAAACAAATGAACGTAGAGCGAAGCGCGGTGGCCTAGCCCTTCGAGGCGTCTGTCAACAGGACTGACTTCAACAGAACCATTGTGCTCGAGTCCGAGCCAGATTTGCGCAGAACGAAAATAGTCGGCCTAGTCGGTGTCGCCGAAGTGCGATTTTCGCACAGTGCTTTCACATGCAACGCGTACCCAGCGAATTCGGTCGGAGGGACACGCAAGGTTGGTCGATGTTTGCATAGGCAACCCACGATTAAACGCGACAGAAAGGCTGCACGTAATGTGTTGACGATGTTATGGCCAGCGTGTTTTTAGATGCAAGGCAATATTTCGTATGATTGATTGTAAAACATTTTATTCGCCGGGAAGAGCTTGGCAAGAGGTCGCGTTAAGTGGTCGAGAGTACATAGCCCTCGACGACTTTGTCAGCCCACTCCACCGCCAAAACTTGCGTTCTGGGGTCAGAGCTAGCCAGCACGGTCTCCCACCGCTCGAGAGAAGGAGCTGTAACTAGATCACCCGGAGGTGGCTCTATTTTGCAGTCCCACAGGATGTGATCGTAAATAGCACGTTGGCCACAGTGTTTGCAGTTTGGGTTGTAAAGATCTGGATAAATGTGCGCGAGGAGTGATGGGGTGCGTATCGATCTCGTCTGTAGACGACGCCACGTAACCTCTTGTTCTTTAGTAAGTCTTTTGTCTGGAGGGGGGAAAATTCTCCTCTCTAGTTTAAAATGATTGGTGAGATCATGATATGTGATCATGGAGTCCTTCGTGAAATTCAGGGAGCCAGACTCATCCACTGCCCGGTCGACGAAACCTCGGGCTTTATTGTGGGCTGCCTTGTTCCCCGGATTCCCCGAATGGGCTGGGACCCATATCAATTGGGAATAATTTGGTGAGAATTTGGTTACGTTAAGGATTCTAAGGGAGATGTTTGTAATTCGCCCTTTAGCGAAATTATTGATACCCATTTTGGAATCGCTGAAGATGATGCTCCCTTGGGTATGCGCTAGGGCGAGGGCTATAGCCGCCTCTTCTGCCGTTTCAGAGGATTTCGTTTTGATTGTCGCCGAGACGATGTGGTCACCATTCTCGTTCACAACCACAATTGCAAAGGCATTGGTATTTTTGTATTCTGCCGCATCTACATAAAGTGTTCCAGCGCACTGTCTGTATTTGTTATGTAAGGCTTTGGCTCTTGCTTGTCTTCTACCCTCATGGTGTACGGGGTGCATGTTTTTGGGGAGTGGTTTGATTAGTAGGGCCGTCCTATAGTCGCGGGGTAAGTCTACTTTAGCATCGTTATTCGTAGGTTGAAAGTTAATTCCGAGCCTGGTAAGAATACTCCTGCCAGTTCTGGAATTGGCTAATCGCGCTGTTTGAGCCATTAAATGGGCTTCTTTCAGTTCGTTGTAGGTGTTATGTATTCCTAACCTCATAAGCCTTTCGGTTGAGGCATTTAGTGGGAGTCCTAACGCAGCCTTATAGGCCTGCCGTATCATACTATCCAATTTGTCCTTTTCTGCTTTCGAAAATTTGAGATAAGGGGTGGCATAGAGTATCCTGCTTAGCGCAAAGGCCTGCACTAGTCGGCATAAATCTCTTTCCCTCACCCCTTGTCTGCGGTTAGCTATGCGGCGGATTAATCGCGCCGTCGCTTCTACCGTGCGTTTTAGCTTAGTGAGTGTGTCAGTATTCTTTCCATTCGTTTGTAAATACAACCCCAGTATTCTCATGGTCTGTACCTCTTTGACAGATCGTCCATTAACATAGACGTTTATTTGCGGGGGGGATGTCGTGGTACGCCTAGCTCTTTGTTTACGACGGATCACGAAGAGTTCAGATTTTTGCTCAGAACAAGTGAGGCCGGATTCCCATGCGCATGCCTCAATGATGTCCACTGCTGCTTGGAGTGTGTCTTCTATGTAGCCTTCGCATCCTTTGGTTACCCAAAGTGTGATGTCATCTGCATAGAACGTGTGATGTAGGTCTGGTATTTGTGCCAGTTTGGGGGGAATTTTGATGAGGGAGAGGTTAAAAATGAAAGGGGACAGGACGGAGCCCTGTGGCGTTCCTTTACTTCCTAGTGTGATTGGGGCAGACTCTATTGTTCCGACCGTTATCACTGCTGTTCTGTTAGTGAGGAAGGATCGGATGTAGTTGTACGTCCTTTCTCCGGGGTTGATTTCTGACAAGTTTGTCAAAATGGCTCTGTGGGTGACGTTGTCGAAAGCTTTAACAAGGTCTAAACCCAATATTGCTTTCGTTCCTGTTCCCTCGTCAGCTTCAATTATGTCCTTGTTAAGCTGCAAGAGTATGTCCTGGGTAGATAGTTGGGCCCTGAATCCTAACATTGTTTCAGGTAGGAGGTTCATGTCCTCCGCATAGTTTTGGAGCCTATTGAGGATGACATGCTCCATGAGTTTGCCTAGGCATGATGTTAATGAAATTGGGCGTAGATTCTCAGTGCTGAGTTTCTTACCCGCTTTAGGAATAAAAGTGATTTTCGCGTGTTTCCACTCTGGTGGTATGTTGCCTGCATGCCAGTATTTGTTCATAAGGTCTGTAACCGCCGCGATCGACGTTGCGTCTAAGTTCCTGAGAGTCTTATTTGTTACTTTGTCTGGTCCCGCCGCAGATGTTGTCCGCAGTTTTCCAATTGCGTACCAGACCTCTGCGTCTGTGATGTCTGCGTCTAAATTTGGATTTGGAGTCCCCCGGTAGTCTGGTTGAGTGGTACCATCATCCGTGTTTAGATAACGTTCTGCTAGCTCTTTGATTAGGTCTTCAGTTGTACCCTCATATTTATGTATGAGTCTGTACAGTTGACTTTGTTGCACGGGACGTGTTTGTTCTGGGTCGAGCAGGTGTCTTAGAAGATGCCATGTCTTCTTATTTCCGAGCTGCCCATTGACGCTTTCACATATTTGGTTCCATTGTTGTTTTTGGAGAGTAAGTGTATGTTCCTCGATTCGCCTCTCGATTTCAGCGATCTTTTTGCGTAGTCGCTTGTTGTGTTTTTGCTTCTTCCAGCGTTTTTGGAGGCCTTTTTGTGCCTGCCACAGGTGTAACAGTTTTGAGTCTGCAATCTGCTCCTCCTTCTCAACTGGCACCACAACGCTAGTGGAGCTGACATCCTCATTCAGGGAGATAGTCGCTAAGGTTAGAGATCTCCTTTGGAGCTGTTTTGTCGCGAAGTTGCCTGAACTTGTCCCAATCCGTGGTTCGTATTTCTTTTGCTTTGTTTTTAAGTTTTGTCGTGGGGAAGGTGATGCTAAGGATGAAGTGATCACTACCAAGGTTTTGCCCGGTGTTGACCCACTTTGCGTCCTTGACGTTTTTAGAGAGGGATAAGTCTGGAGATGTGTCTACACATACACTGTTACCCATGCGTGTGTGGTCGCTCGGGTTGTTTAGCGTTGTGAGCCCTAGTGACTGTATGATTTGCCAGAGCAGGTTCCCTTTCGGAGTTGCTTTGGTATATCCCCATGCTGGGTGTTGAGCGTTGAAGTCTCCCACAATTATTAGTTGAGCCCTAGCAGCCAGCTTTACTGTGTTTATCAACAAGTGTGGGAGTCCATTGCCTTTGTTTCTGGGCGGGTTGTATACATTAAGGATGAAGAGATTTGAGTCTCCTTTTTGCCTTGGTACTATTTCAAGTAGGGTGTAATCTTCTTCCGAATCATTTATAAAATGTTGAATTGCGGTGATATTTCTATGCACCAGAGTGGCTGTGAAGGAGCCGGCTGCGTTACTAGTATCATAATGAGGTGGCAGATATGCTTTATAGCCTGGCAGTGTAGCCCTGCCGCTAGCTTCTTGCAATGCAATCACGTCTGGGGTTGGAACAGACGGTGCTTGTTGGATGTGGAGCTGCAAGTGGGCCCGCTTGCGGCGGAAGCCTCTGCAGTTCCACTGCCAAATTTCAAATTTTTGGCGTGGTGCCATGTTGGGTTATAGATGGTTGTGGCGTCGTGGACAGATCCAAGATGGGGGGTAGGCGGGCCTCGATAGTTGTAAGCCTATCCATTATTTGCTGCATGCAGGTGGCTATTTGGGATACCTGTCCCTCTAGTGTTGCAAAGCGCATATCTATCTCAGCAAATTTGGTAGTAACGAGGCCTTGGAAGGTTGCTTGTTCTGTTGATATAGCGCTAGTTCTCTCTGACAGAGTATTGATGTCTGCCCTGAGTTTGGTAGGCGCTTTCGACGGCTGCGGGGTGTCGGCTTCCGAAGCCTCGGCCTTTCTTTTGGATTCCTCGCCTTCTTTTGTAGGAAGCGGTCTTTTAGTTGCTATTCTGGCGTCTGTGTCCGTCGCGTTATGGGCCGAAGACTGGGACGCGGTGGAGGGAGTGTGGCAAATGGCGTCCGTTTCCATCGCATTATTGGTCGAAGCCTGGGACGCGGTGGGTGGCGTTCTAGCCGCAGTGGCATTCTGTACCTGATGCGCTTGTAACAGGCGTTTAATGTCAGCCAACTCTTTTTTAAGGCTGGCAATTTCTCTGTCTCGGGATTGTAGTTGGATCTGAAACTCCTTCTCTCGAGCGTCAATAGATTGGGAGGCATCTGCTGGCCAGCTCACCTTTTTATTGGAGCGGCTATCGCTGCGTCCGCGGCTCGAGCTTCTCTTGTCGTTCCCTGCAGGGTTCCCCAGGGGCGGGAAGGAGCTGGAGTTGTTCCGGCTGTGGCTGCCTCCTTTTCCGGTAGCACCCTGTTCCTTCTTCCTGGGCCTAGATTGGTGTCCGTGGAGTGATGAGTCGTTGTCCCCTTGCTTGGGTGTCTGGTTGCCATGGGGCGTTCCTTGTTTGTTCTTGGTGATCAGCCGGAATTTGCAGTTCCGGCTGCCTGTGTTGTGGCCCCCGTTGCAGACGATGCAGACGGGTTGGCAGGTTGGCTGTTCTCCCTCAGGTGGAGGCGAGTGATTTTCTCCGCAGCGGCGGCAAAGGTTCGTTGTAGGTTTGTAGCAGACGTCGGCCCGGTGTCCTACCCTCCTGCAGTTGTAGCATACTTCATGTTGCTCCCTGAAGGGGTGGACCCGAAAGACGCCGCACTGATAGATTACTTGGCTGGGTAGCTTCTTTCCAAAAAAGGTGATTTGTATTGTTCTGGACTGTCCGATCCTTCTGGCATCCACAACTTCTATTCCTTCGTTTCTGTTTCCGAAGCCTTGGCGAACCGCTTCGGGCGAGTCTCCCGCGTAGGCGTTGTAAATGACCCCTTTTACCGAGTCTTCGGGCGCCGCCACGTACGACGTAACGTTGTAGGTTTTACCTTGGAGGTTCAGTTTTTCAATCTTGGCGTATGCAGTCGCCCGTTGACGATCGGGCGTGCATAGCGTGAAGGTGTTGTTGGCCGTATGTTGTTGTATGTATGTTGTTGGCCGTATTTCGTATGTTGTGATTCGAATAAACAGTTTTGATTACGCCGCGGGAACAGCTCCCACGTGACCCCATGCCGAGACGGCGCGTGACGTGTTGTCACGTAGTAGCTGTTGCCGCGGCGGTCTCGACACGCGCGCCTCGAGACCGGCCGTGGCCGCGGCAACAGCTCCCACGTGACACGCGCCGTCTCGGCGCTGCCCATTGGTCAGTCGCAGAGCGAACACACCGACGCTGCGACTGAATTCCAACCGGACGGAACTTGGTCGCAGGCCGTCTGCGGCTAGACCGACGGCCCTCCCCAATAACAGCGTCGCAGGCGAGAATCGCATGCATGTGAAACGGCCCTAAGTCATGGCACAGTTAATTTTTTTTGTGTGTGTGATGGAACAGAGTAAAACACCGGGACACAGGTTTTTGCGCTGTTCCATCACAAATGCAAATGAGTAACCAACATGCCCAACTTGCTGCCCTGGCTGATTTAAAAGTCGCGGGGGAATGTTAATCGTTCCCTGGAAATGGCTCCCTCTTCTTAACCCGCGTTTGTGGGCTTAAAAAGAACCTGCGACTCCCCTGCAGTCCCTCCTTGAAGAAGTAGTAGTAGTAGTAGTGGTTTGCCAGAGGCAATAACAGCTGACAAAAATAAAATAACGAAATTAAAAATGTTGCCGGCCGCGGTGATTGCTATCTAATACCTTTGCCCTGCAGTGGGTGTAGTCGGGCTGATGATGATGATGATGACCCCAAACATTGGAGCTGCGCCGGTGTAATTAAAGGCAAAGGGAGAGGATAGCGAGAAGTACGTAGCGGAGCGACAGAGAAAAAAGGCAGGGGTAGCTTTGCACAACATTCCAAAATGAAAAAAAAATTATATGTTCGCGCCACTCGCGTGCGAGCGCCTAGGTATTGTTGCACGTATTCGCATCCGTGACGGGTAAATTCACTGCATATTCAGGGCCGCGCGCACGTAGCGTCCTCTCGCTAATGAATCGCGCGAGCGGCCCACTTCACAAGCGGGCGGGGTGGAGCGCCAAGCCGCCGCGCTTGAGAAACCCAGTCAGCTTTTAAACGTCGTGTTATCTAAAAATAACTTGCCTTCATTTCTCAAGAAATTTAAATCATAATCAACAACATTTAACTAAGGTTTGACTCTTGAGTGCTGCTCTGGGTAAAGGCGTAGTTTCTTGCCGAACAGACGGGAAACGCTTCGGAATAGTTCCCAGCATGCCGTTTGTGAAGTCTTCTTTAGCTCTTCATAGTTTGCGTACACCACTGGAATATTTTCCAAAACTAGCATCGCTTGCAGCAGTGGTAAAGCCCTTATCGACGGTGAACGAATAATCATCGGAGGCACTTTACCAACCTTGAAAAAATGTGAACTACCACACTACTAATTGTTACATTGGATAAATCACGTACCGCGCACAATGAGTCAGTGAAACAAGCATGAAGCGCAGCATCAGGTGTTGCCGCTTATTATACTGCAGCTCTTGCTCACTCAACGCATTCGTACTGCATTTTCACCACATCGACAGAAGTTTCGAAGAGCTGACTGTTATCGAGGCCAATAACACGAGTGTTGAAATGCAGTGATTAATACACAATTTTAATATTTTTAATGCACAGACTAAGAGCCACATACAAGTATTCGTGAGTGAGCTCTAAGTATGAGCGTCGGGAATTACGCATTTCACTGCTTGAACGAGTGTCCCTGGAAGTTTCATTGCTTTTGTATTGTTAATGCGTACGCAATATCAGTGTCATTATGCATATGTGGTCACTGTACGCGCTTAATAAAAAATGTACCTATCACGCAAAAGAGTCCTTGTAATCTCCTCTATCCACCCCGGGCGCGCTTTCTTGTCGCACTTTATGCAGCAGCCCATGGTATAGCCTCACTCCGATGGGAGCACTTTTGATTAAAGTACGCCTTCATGTGGCACGACTCAACCTCTCAAAACAACCAAAGCATAGCACGGCCGGTCTCGACGCGCTCGCTCACGAGCGAGCGCGTCGGGACCACATAAAAAACTTGCTTTCGAAAAATATTTCGTAGTTAGCAGGGCTAAACCGCCCCCAAATTTTTTGACGAAGTTGGCATGCGTACACCGCACTAGCCACGGTCCGGCTTCTTTTCTTTCACCCCAGCAAAGAAGGGAGCGAGTAGGGGAGCGACACAATCAGCGCGCCTTGAATACGCTGGGTGACAAAAGAATAAAGAGAATCTCTGCCGGGGCCCCGAAAAGCTGGGTTCACGTGAGGGGAGCGCACACAAAGTGGAGAATGCGGGAAGGTGAAGGCATCTCTCCCCCAACCCAGGAAGGAGGAATGTAAGAGGAGAAGGAGGAGCTCAACTTCATGCGGCGCGTGGTGGCAGATTTGTGAACTAGGGGCGCATGAACCAGAATCCAGGCCATGTTTGTAGAATCTTGGGAAGGGTGTGTAAGGGATCGGTAGTGTACGCGGAGTCGTCGGAACGCGGCTGGGGCGAAGCGTCTCCTTTCTCGGAACGCGGCCACTCGCGAACGCGCCAGGAAGTACGGGTGTCCCCCGCCCCGCGGTACCGATTCGCGCACGTACTGGCACGAATGTGTATTTGTGTTTGTTTTTATGTTTATTTAGTGGTAGAGAGGGTGGTTTACCTTGTTGAAGCCGGAGGGCTGGCCATGCCCTTGAAGAACCAATCATGTTAAGACCACAACATGATTGGAAGCTATGAAATGTGGGCCGGGCCTTTAGGGCTTTAAAACCGGGCCCCGGAGCCGGAAAAAGGGTTCTGCGCTAAGGTGAGATGCTACGCATCTTCGGCTATGCCGAGTAGGGGCCTCCTCTAGTATTAGCCAGTTCCACCTTTTTGTTGTTTTGTATCTTTTTGCCCTTTAATTTGACTCTAGTGCCTGAACTTGTATCTAATGTAAATTGTTGTACATGCCCTGCGTATCAACTCCTCGCGAGACCGTCTCTGACGGGGCACCTCTGATGCAGAGATCAAGCTTCAGTCTTCAAGTTAAACCAACCGTCTCTGGCGGGGCACCTCTGGTGCGAGGAAGAAGAACCTGTTAAATTTAATTAGATTTCTGCTCTGCGGGAGATTATTTTAAAATACGGAGCAAATATGTCCTTGTTTCTTAATGTCTGTTTTGTTTGTAAAAACAGTCATTCTTGGCCTGTTGCTACTTCGAGCTACCACTTCTCGTGGCATGGCTGAGCCTCAGTAAGGTTTATATTACCTTTACGACATGTTCAGGTAAAGGCGATGCACCTGACAGCATACAAATTAGGCCCTGGGGACGTCTCTGCTACCCATTATGCGCACTGCGAACGCTAGTGTGCGGCAGTTTACTAGTGCACCTTCGACGTGTCCCACCTAAAGCAAGCACATGCTTCCATGGTGCTGCAGTAAGTCCAGTTCGACGATAGCTGTAATCCAAAATGTAGTTGACCACCACAAAGAATCCGGAGAACCATTTTGCGAATGTCACCTGCAAGAAAGCTTTTACGTGGCGTGCTGAGCTCGCCATTTACGCATTCTCATTGGTAGCCACTTAGCGCAATGTGACTAGACAACGTTCACAAGTCAGGCACACAGGACGACGGACACACTTGTGAATGTTTTTATGCTGCGCTAAGTTGTGACCTAAGAAAATGAAGCCCCGAGTAGCCGAGCGAAAATATTTATTGAGCCATTGCTCTGGCGCACTGACCAACATTCACACGCGTCAAGAGCGCCTTGAGAGAGCACGGATGAGGTTTCGTACGCGGCCGCGCGAGAAGTAGACATTAGTGCCTCTTTAAGGTCTAATTTTACGCTCAGCCGCCGCGGTTGTATCCGGGACTCGCTTTCGATGTAAGGAAAGCGCGGGCCGCTCGAGAACGGATTCGCGTTCAGTTTCGAAAGAATGATTTTTAGAGATCGTTCCAGTATGCAAGGGAGCTGCCGATTTACACAGACCGGCGGTTTTAGGTCGTTTACTAAAGATAAAAATTACTTTTCGATATAGTACTACAGGATGAAAACTAATTAGAAAACAGGAAAACATATGCTTGTCACAAAAATGGAGTATAATGCTCAAACTTTGTTGCCTTTCATACTGCAGAGACCTATACGTTCTGCAGTACATGAACCGTACAGGCCCGGACAAAAGTGAACGGAGCATGTAACTGTCTTCGAATATTTTTCATGCGTCACCTAATTGAAATTTCCAGCAGTGGTGCGCACATGCTGGTGGTGGAGGTTGGCAGGCTTTCTTGTAGACGCACAACGCTCCTTCTTTAACAAAGGAGAAAGCATAATTGCGCTTCGAACGCAATAGCGGGCTCCGTTTACTTATGGCCGCGCCTGTACGTGCGAACCGTGCGCGTCATTCCTGTTTTACAAACAGCACGAAAGAAGCAGGCGAAACCAAGGACAGGCGCTGGTGGTTGGACATGTGCCGCGAGCTCACCCGTCTCGCTACTGCCGTGAATGCCATTCTTCGCTGCAGTGGGCAGCACACTTTCAATCTGGCGCACTGCAGCGCGGCCTCCATATCACCCCGTGCTCATGAAGTCATCTGCTCTCCTTGCAGGAGAAGATGCCAGAAGTGTCGGCCTTGGCCTAGACGAGGGTCCTAGGCCCGCTCCATGTAGTTCGCGTGGCGAGGATGCGCAGTCACCAGTCTCCGACGGCCACGACGAGACGAAGGGAGGAACGGCCTCTGGAAGCGCATTCGAACGAGACCATTCCCGCGGGCCGAGAATTGAAGGTAAGCGTAATTCTGTCATCTCGGTGGACACCCGAACCGCGCCGTACAGGAAGGGAGGAACGCCACCACCCGTTCGGTGCGAAGCTACCGGCGTTTGTATGCCGGTCCTGTAGGAGGGCTTAGTCTCGTTAAATCTCGTACGGTGCCCGGCTGCTCTCGTTTCAGTGCCCGGATAAGTGGAACTCAGTGCCCGGATGTTGGCTCTCGGTCTCGTCGTGACGTCAACACACTGCCGACAACGGGAGCTAAAAGCATTTCATGCTTAATATCGCCTAAGTTGCTTGTGCAACCTATACGCAAATGTTCAGGTAATTACTTACGAAAATGACGCTGCACAAATTGAAGAACAGGGGGTAAAGCCTCAGGGGGCTTGCCAACGTTTCGACGAATGTACTTTGAAAGGTAGTGAACGTGGGCAGACTAAAACATAAAAAAACATAGGTCACTGCAGAGACATCATCATCATCAGCAGTATGACTACACCCACTGCAGGGCAAAGGCCTCACCCATGTATCTCCAGTTAACCCTGTCCTTTGCCAGTTGCGGCCACCTTATCCCCACAAACTTCTTAACCTCATCCGCCCACCTAACTTTCTGCCGTCCCCTGCTACGTTTGCCTTCTCTTGGAATCCACTCCGTTACCCTTAAGGACCAGCGGTTATCGCGCCTTCGCATTACATGCCCTGCCCAAGCCCATTTCTTCCTCTTGATTTTCAACTACGATGTCATTAACCCGCGTTTGTTCCCTCACCCACTGCGCCCTCTTCCGATCTCTTACCGTTACACCTATCATTTTTCTTTCCATAGCTCGCTGCGTTGTCCTTAACTTAAGCTGAATCCTCTTTGTTAGCCTCCACGTTTCTGCCCCATAAGGGAGTACCGTTAATATACAGGTGTTGTATACTTTTCTCTTGAGGGATATTTGTAAACTGCCATTCATGATCTGAGAGAAACTGTCGGCGGTTAGCCGCCGACAGTTGGTTAGCGGCCGTCGTCCATGATGCTTGCTTGGTTTGTGTGGTCGCGTTTCGGCCGCACTTCCGGCGTCCAGCGGTAGTACATTGGTTCCTTCAGCCGACAGCGCGGATGCCCGGATTTATCCACATAGTCGGCGGACAGCCATGCCTTTGCAGGCATTGCTGTCTGATGGGACACGGTGTGTAGTCATATAGTTTCATTGCGAGCAAACTTTGTGTGTCATTTGAATTGTGGTAATATAAAAGATGCCTGATTGCTGTTTTAGGAGGAGCCACAGACAGGACCCACAGACAGGCCTGTCGTAATCCTACCCAGACGCCATGCTACCGCTGCTTTAGAGCCGACCACCTGAGGTATTCTGCGGCGATCAGGAGGCGGGTAAGGATTCAAAAGCACGTTTGCGCACTTTCAACGTCAGATGGCAAAATGAAGAATACAGTCGATAACTGTCATCTGTCATTGAAGTCAATGGCAGAAAGGGCAGGCAGGTGGCTTTTTGACGCGCACAAAGTGAACAACGGAGGTTAAAGCCTCATGGTGCTTGCCAACGTTACGACAAATGTACTTTGAAAGGTATAGAATGTGGGCAGACTAAAACATAAAAAACAGAGGTCACTGCAGAGTCTGCATTGGAGAAATTCGAATGCATTGGCGTTTGCCGCGACGTTGGTGGCTCCTAGTCGACGCCTTTCTACACCTACCACTCTCCGATCCCCGATGCTACCGCGCAACGATGTGCGCTTTTTGTTGCTGTACTCTGGTTCGCTGTAGGCATGATGTCATCAGACGTATGGATGACGTCAACCTCTCATGACGTCAGATGGCCTGAATAATTAGCTGCATTAATTAATTAAACCCGTTGATCACCCTCGTTATATACTAGCGTTAAATACTGGAATTAAGTACGATTGTTAATTGCCATTAATTAGCTTATTAATTATTGACTAATTTTAATGACCGATGACTATTGACTGACTAGATATTTTTTAATCACTGACTTCATATACTCCACCACACCGCTGCATATACCCCACCATACCATGCCACCTGTCGCAGCTCCCCGTATGTGGACATCATCATCATCATCATCAGCCTGACTACACCCACTGCAGGGCAAAGGCCTCTCCCATGTCTCTCCAGTTAACCCTGTCCTTTGCCAGTTGCGGCCACCGTGTCCCACAAACTTCTTAAGGCCGTTGTACGATCGCTTTTGAGCGGATCCGCCAGGCAGGCGGACTGGCGGACCGAACGACCAGACAATAGGCATTCGCCCCGTTCGGCAGGCGAAAGGAAAGTTGGTGAACTTCAACTTTGGGGCGGACGAGCGAACCGCCCGGCGACCGAATTGCAGCGATTGGCTGCTTTTTACGTGACGTAGGCATCCGCTCCTGCCGGGCAAGATGGCCGTCCGTCGACTGAACTGGGGAGCGAGGCATAGGTCGTGGCTGTAGTGGTGGCATCTATGCCGCGAGGCATACTATATTGGCCACATGTTGATATTACGAGTGTTCAGAGCGACTGCGAACTTCTCCGCGTGCAGCAGCGGCGAGCAGCGACAGTTTCCCGAGTTGTAATCGACGCTGATGTAGTTGACAGAGCGCCTCTTCAAACCGACGCAAGACCTACGCGTTGGCGGTGTCACGAAGTGTTTATATGGAGCTGTTTGTGGTTGCTGCAAGCGTTCCTAATTCCTGCGAGGATCATCACGCACAGCGGCGAGCAAAAGCTGCTCACGGTGAACTTCTGTGGGTGCATGAGCTGCCTAGCACAGTGACTAGTGTCCGCGTAGTGAAAGTGATTGCGATCGAAGCGAGTGCTTTTACATCAAGGCAGTGAAATGTGCACCTTCGAGAGCTCACTACGCACGCCGTGCTTTCGGAATGCTGAAATGAACGTGGCGTTGTGCAGCTAGTCGCATTCGTTGCGATGGTTGCAGTGATCGCGACCGAAGCGTGCACACGACGTTGTTGCTGGCTACGCATTCGTTACCATTTTGTTCGCGATTCGTGTTGGCACTGTGCTTGAGAATTGCCGTGTGTGCGACGTGACGCGACGCGAGCTTGGCTGCACGGCCGTAGGATTGTTTTGCGGCGACAACAGCGATGTCGCCATCCTCTGCGCTTTGGTGCTCCATTCAGTACGTTTTGTGATGATGGGTGCTCGGGTTACGACTCGCCGGAGAAACTGTGTAACCTGTGTGAAAACATCGGTGCAGTGCAAATGTAACTTCGGGAGCGTCATTTCTTTTTATTTCCTGCCGGCTGTGCGCACATTTGCCTGCAATAAACATATCGGCGTGATGAATGGGTGACTGAAGACTTCCGCTTTCGGTTTAGGTTGTAACATGGAAACAAGAATCATTGCCGCTTTTGAATCACGACTGATTGACAGTGTACAAATCTCTAATATGTGCCAACTCATAAGTCTGTTTTGATGAGCATTTGAATTGATGTAGCGCAGAAAAAAAAGTGTGGCAGCAGCTTATGCAATCAAAACTGACCACAGAGCAAGTTGAGCATAACGAGTCTTGATGAAAAAGAAGAAAAAAATATTGAGACAACCTTTGCCATTGCTTTTTTTCTCTTTTTGCTTAGCAGTGTAAAGTCAATATTGACAAATGCTTGGCAGTATTCAGTTTAAGTGGGATGTTGGTTTCCACTGCAATCAGAAAAATACAGTGGTCTTGAAGCACCTCATAGGCAATGACAGTGTCTGTTGTTGATTTTGCTCATGGTCCTTTTCGATCCGGGGATCAGTGGTACGAAACTGGATGTGTTCGCAATGCTATTGTTGCAGAGCTGCTTGCGAAATCGGCCTTATTGGTGTTAAGTGGTTGTTCAGCGGTGCTTCCTGGGTCAGCCGCAGCACTTTGTTTAACAAGCCATTCTCGAAGCTTTGAGAAGATCTTGTCGATGCACTTGCATATGTCTGTCTGCTTCCACCTTCATTTGCCTGTGACTGCTTGCTACAGACATGACTACTTGCAGACTGCAAAATAAGCCCTGTGGAGCTGGTAAAGCTACGCTAGGAACAAAGACGATGGTAACATCACTGCACAGCGTAGCAATTCTTGCTCTGTTGTCGTCCCTTAGCACAGTTTCGACATGCCAACTTGCCACCGGTGCACCCCACAGTACGCTATGATCAAGTTCTGTGAAATTTACGGAAAGCAACAACGGGAGAGGAAGTAGGTTGTATAGGCATATCTAGTGCATGCTGTACAGATAGCTTCCTGCCTTATTATAGCCTGGCCCCTCTGTTTTTAATCCTTCATCACCCAGCACCTATGGCCCTATTTGTGTTATTGGCATGTGCTGCAAATCACCAAACACATTTCATACTCTTGACCCTGCTAGATTGTTTTGGCCCATTAAGTTGTTTGATTCAAATCGGCAAGCTTTTAGAAGACATTTCTGCAATAGCCAACTTTTTCTTGTTCTTCACGACATGCACCTTGACTGCAACATCCCCCTATGATGCTTTTGTTCTTTGCTTTGAAAAAGCATGCATTTCCCCTATTTATGTGAGGCTGGTTTTCTCGTGCTTTAACTTGCATCCAATAGCTCTAAACTGGATCCAAGCTTAAACAGCCAGCCTTCGGCAGATTTCCCTTGCCAATTCTTATGTATCTTGCCTTTTCCTGCAATCTCGGACGTCCGCCAAGGCACTCCTTTGGGCCTCAGCTTTTCATTACTTGCATTATTACCGTCCCTTCAGTGTTTTGTCATATGCCTTCAATGACAGCCATATGGTGTGTGCCATATTGCAATCAATACCAGCATTTCAGTTGTTCAAAACAACAATTAGCATGCCCTAGATTGTCCTGTTTGCTAATGTTACTAAGAATGCAGTAATATTGTTTTTTATTGTCAGCATTACATTTTGCCAACTTATAAGGCCTTCCGATAAAGGTATATTCACTGTATACTGGTTCAAATACCTAATAATCCTCATACACCCACCCACAACCTAGGATATTTACACCATGACATGTTGTTAGTATCACCATCTTCCAAGTTACTTGCATTCAATTCCTCTGTGTGTCATCAACTTGGGTATTCTAATGGCACATGGCACAAATCTAACTTAACTAGAATCCTTGAATTAGTTCAGTCCTGAGCCGCTTGTTTTATTTTCTCAGGCCATTTTTGAAGGTCCAGTGTGACAGCACCAAAAGTGCATATTTGAATGTCTTCATCTTATGCAGGTTTTTTTTGCTCCTTACCAACACGTCCCCAACTAATCAGTCCCAACTTGTAGTCTCTCGTGCACTAGGTGCACTAACACTCTTGTGCCTCGTTTAGCTCATATGCCACTGAATTTCAAGATTCGTTTTTGTTCGTGCCACAGAAGGCTGTAACGGTCTTGCATCCCACAAGGCTGTGTATCTTACTGTCCTGCGAAGTGGTTACTACAGAAATCGTGGTATAAATTACGAACTCACTGAGCTCCTACCTGGCACACCATTTTAAAGCTCGCTACTAAAGTAATGTCATTTAGGACCACTGAGGTGTGATAAATATGAAAACAAATAGATCTGATATAGTGCTCAGTCACTCGGTCACCTCGGCAAACCAGTACAATGCTCTCTTATACATAACGTGTTCATTGAGAACTTTGTTCATAATTTATTTCAAACTATATCGGGGCAGATTTACACAATAGTAGCATTTGGGCTAACTTTGCACAAGCTAGCTTTAGCTACCTACATTCGCCGACTGCAAAGCTAAACATGCATTAGTGCACCCACCTGTTGTTGACCAGGCTTCTCTTTGTGCTTGTCTGTTCTGCTCAGCTGAGCAACACACTGACTTCATGATGTGGCTCAGTGAGAATTATACATCTGTATGCTTATGCATGTAACTTGTATATAGTCACATGTACTAAGGATAGTATTAACTGGGCAATTGGTTCAGCTTAAAAGCTCTCATCATCAGATTGCAGCAAAGAGATAGCAATAAAAGACAAAAGTCATCACTGCCTTTCTGTTTTTCTTCATCATCCTTCGGCCTGACTTCAACTTGGTTTTTTTCCAACTTCCTTATGACTACTGATGGCTCAGTTAATTCGTTTCCTTGCAACCCAGACTGGCAGTGGAATAAGGATATTTTGCTAAGAAATTGGTAATTAGTAACTA
Organism: Amblyomma mixtum; assembly: GCF_055824585.1. Taxonomy (NCBI): domain Eukaryota; kingdom Metazoa; phylum Arthropoda; class Arachnida; order Ixodida; family Ixodidae; genus Amblyomma; species Amblyomma mixtum. Next base: position 137,190,786 of record NC_143019.1, on the reverse strand, counting down.
GTACGACATTATTCTATATATAACAAGTGGTGCGGATATCGATTAACAAATACAGATTCTCTCTTTTGCTTGCTGCTTTGGGAATCAGAGTTGCCCTTAAAATTTCTCATATTATTTTTTACTGATCAGAAAGGACGTACCTTCAAGATTGCTGTAGAGCTTTACTGGAGAACTTAGGCATCTATGGCCCACACATACTTCAATGGCTTATTTTTCAATTCATTCTGTCCTGAGACATCATAGCTCTTATTTCTGAAAATTAACTTTTTCGCATTCTGCTTGATATGATTGTGTTTGCTTGAGGTAACTGCAAAATATGAAGCAGTTCCCGTTCCCTTGACTATACAAAGCATTATATCCTAGTCTCCGCCAATATTTGCTATGTAGACTTTCCAAATCGGTTCTTGCATTTCCTTAACCTCTAGGCCAGTGTACTTACTCCAACCACTTTGTTTTAAATTCATGGGACAGTTAAGAATGCTTTGTGGTCATACGCACAATACGCCACCTTGTTTCTGTGCATGTCAACATTGATTGGCTCTCAACAGAACTTTCCACACTTGTTTACTATGCTGCATACTGGTTTGCACAATGTTCACTGCAATGTCACCTCAGGAAGCACTGGTAAAAGGAAGCGGCCTGCCCACTGTCACTGCAGAACAAAAGCGTGCACTTTAGTACAGTGATGCGCACCATATCCGCTTTGAAGCCACTGAGTGGTATTTCTATTTCAATTTTCGTAATGGTGTGAAAAACATGACGAAAAAAAATCAGAAAAGAAATCAGTATTATTGCGTCGTCATTTTTCTGTGATGTGATATTGTAAACACCTGCAGTTAACACTGATCTTCCATATTAGTAAAGGTTGGGAACATTGTAATTTCCTCATGTATAGATGCATTCATATCTGATGGTAACATGCTAAAATATGCTGATTTTTTCATGCATACATAATACACACATACACATACACCTTTTCTTTAATGAGAGACAGTGGCGTGTTTGATGTCATTTGACCACACATTCTATGATGTGGATAGAGTTGAAGTGCGGCAGGAGTGAACAGGGACACAAGAAGAATGATATACAGGTGATGCTGGATTTCCCACAGCTGAAGAACCAAGCTGGGCAAAAATGATCTGGTTTGGTTTGGTTTATGGGGTTTAACGTCCCAAAGCGACTAAGGCTATGAGAGACGCCGTAGTGGAGGGCTCCGGAAATTTCGACCACCTGGGGTTCTTTAACGTGCTATGACAGAGCATTGTTAAAGGCTGTGAACAAGCAGTCCACATCAGCAGCAGCAGATGCCCTCTCTACAGATGCAACAACCAATCTTGTCAAGGTCACCTTGACGTCAGAAGCAGTAGCATGGACTAAGCCTTGGTACTATTCCCTTTTATCTAAGAGCACACAGAGGCATCTGCTCTACGTCCCCTCTTGTGTAGGACAGTCCAGCATACACTGTTCTTGATATCACTTTGGACAGTTGGCAGTATCAGTGAGGTGTTTGTTGCGGGTTGTCTCTTTTTGTTTCATGTTAACTATGCGCATCTATTCCTACAACAAATATTTTTGTTTGCATTGAATTGGCATCTAAGCTCAGTCAACAACCAATGTTCAGTTTTGGTTTTTGGCTGTCAGAACATGTTATCACCGAACACTATAGTCAGATTCAATTTAAGTCTGCAGTGAAGCTTTGCCATCTGGACCGCCGCACAGAATTCTTCCGCGCCAAAAAAAGTAGTCCGCTGTTAAAACTTTTATTGTATACTACCATAAGAAGCTTATTACAAGAAAAAATGATAAGCTCTAGAATTCTGATACCTGGATAGATTAATAAAGTCAAACATCGAACAACTTATTTTATTTACTGTTATTGGTTAGTGGAGTAATACAGGATGCCTCGGGCCATGACCGAGTGCTAACAACTGCTGTTTCTTTTAAGTTTTATCCTACTATACATGAGGTACGCGGTATGTGAACCAGAATCATAAAATTTCAGTCACAGCAATTTCATCTTGTTCAGATGTCTGATGTGTGTTCCACAAGGTCACCATCCTCAAATCCAGCAAACAATTGTCATGAAATGCACCATTATTTTTTTACTTGCAGTTATGTTGTAGGTAGGTAGCCAACGTCTGTGTTAAAGTACTCCACTCAAGATGGATGTAGGTTTGCTTCTGCAAACAATGGAAACTCACTAAAAGCATGTGTTTGATTGCACAGACGGTTACCAGTTGAAAATAATAACAGTCATATTCACCCGACATCACTGCTATCATTCAGCAGCACAGAGAACCCTATGCAACAATTTTGTGGCAACAAAAGACAGAGTGCAGGAACCACTGTGTATACGCATGTATGGAGTGCATGCTGCACGTACTGTTTCTTACTTCAGAATGCTGGCCTTTGCCAGTTACCACCCAGCAGCTATTGCCCCATTTCCATCACTATGCAAGATCAATGCTCAAATGCATGTGCGGTAATTAGTATCCAACTGTACAGCACTGCATACAAGAATTCCCAGTAAGTGTCAGCAGTTCACCCATGATGGCTATCATTAATCCTGATTTTCAATTATAACCTCAGGAATGCCTTCAGGTACTTTCCTGGGCCTTTTCACACCTCTGTCCCATTATGGGGACAGTGCTTCTAATTAGCCCCCTCAGTTCATCCATCAATAACTGTTCCCTCTTGAGGCTGTTCACTGGTACATGTTCCTCCATAATGTCATTTTCCACCTGTCTTAATTGTTTTTTGGGCTTCTCCCAATAAATGCAGACGTCATAATCTCTTTTGTCAGTTAATTTGTTATCCTTTGTCATTGTATGACCGTCGCAGCATTCCTTTCTGAAAATTTGACATTCTTCATTTTAAATACCCCTAGTATGCGGTCTTGACATTGCGCGCATCCATCCCGGCATCCGTGGGATTGGTACGCGTTACAGATTCCGCAAATATGTGCTTCCGAATTCGCTCACGCGGAAATGTACAGGTCACAGCCTGCCTTAATTTCGAGTGCTACCATACTGTACATGCGCCCGTTTCTTCGCCTTCCATCACGTGCCCCAGTAGTACGGAAGCTCTTTCGCAGCGGCTCAATGCGCGGGCACAGCGGGGAATCAAGGCATCAACCCACGAGACGATTCACTTTGAAACCGGTTCGCATCTCCGTGGTTCGCCGCGTGGCGTCACCTTTGCGTGTGCAAAGTTCTTCGTCCTGTTGCCGGCTGAACTTCGGCACGCCATGGCTATGCCGAAGTTCAGCCTAGGTGCCGGTCGCCGAGGAGCAAAAAAAGACCACGTTTTCGCGCCGTCTAGGTTGCCAACAGGAGCATGCTATTGGACAGACGGCAATCCCGGGCGCGCCAATCGGAACGCTTTAAACCATCCGCCTCGTCCGCCAGCTCCAAAATGATCGTACAACACCAATTCCGCCCCACGCCCGAGCGAAGGCCGAAAGCGAGCGGTTCGCTCGCTGGCGGATCCGTCCAAAAACGATCGTACAACGGCCTTTAACCTCATCCGCCCACCTAACTTTCTGCCGTCCCCCGCTATGTTTGCCTTCTGTTGGAATCCACTCCGTTACCCTTAAGGACCAGCGGTTATCGTGCCTTCGCATTACATGCCCTGCCCAAGCCCATTTCTTCTTCTTGATTTCAACTAAGATGTCATTAACCCGCGCTTGTTCCCTCACCCACTGCGCCCTCTTCCGATCTCTTACTGTTACACCTATCATTTTTCTTTCCATAGCTCGCTGCGTTGTCCTTAACTTAAGCTGAATCCTCTTTGTTAGCCTCCACGTTTCTGCCCCATAAGGGAGTACCGTTAATATACAGGTGTTGTATACTTTTCTCTTGAGGGATATTGGTAAACTGCCATTCATGATCTGAGAGAAACTGTCGGCGGTTAGCGGCCGACAGTTGGTTAGCGGCCGTCGTCCATGATGCTTGCTTGGTTTGTGTGGTCGCGTTTCGGCCGCACTTCCGGCGTCCAGCGGTAGTCCATTGGTTCCTTCAGCCGACAGCGGGGATGCCCGGATTTATCCACATAGTCTGCGGACAGCCATGTCTTTGCAGGCATTGCTGTATGATGGGACACGGTGTGTAGTCATATAGTTTCATTGCGAGCAAACTTTGTGTGTCATTTGAATTGTGGTAATAAAAAAGATGCCTGATTGCTGTTTTAGGAGGAGCCACAGACAGGACCCAGAGACAGGCCTGTCGTAATCCTACCCAGACGCCTTGCTACCGCTGCTTTAGAGCCGACCACCTGAGGTATTCTGCGGCGATCAGGAGGCGGGTAAGGATTCAAAAGCATGTTCGCGCACTTTCAACGTCAGATGGCAAAATGAAGAATACAGTCGATAACTGTCATCTGTCATTGAAGTCAATGGCAGGAAGGGCAGGCAGGTGGCTTTTTGACGCGCACAAAGTGAACAACGGAGGTTAAAGCCTCATGGTGCTTGCCAACGTTACGACAAATGTACTTTGAAAGGTATAGAACGTGGGCAGACTAAAACATAAAAAAACAGAGGTCACTGCAGAGACTGCATTGGAGAAATTCGAATGCATTGGCGTTTGCCGCGACGTTGGTGGCTCCTAGTCGACGCCTTTCTACACCTACCACTCTCCGATCCCCGATGCTACCGCTCAACGATGTGCGCTTTTTGTTGCTGTACTCTGGTTCGCTGTAGGCATGACTTAATCAGACGTATGGATGACGTCAACCTCTCATGACGTCAGATGGTCTGAATAATTTGCTGCATTAATTAATTAAACCCGTTGATCACCCTCGTTATATACTAGCGTTAAATACTGGAATTAAGTACGACTGTTAATTGTAATTAATTAGCTTATTAATTATTGACTAATTTTAATGACCGATGACTATTGACTGACTAGATATTGTTTAATCACTGACTTCATATACTCCACCACACCGCTGCATATACCCCACCATACCATGCCACCTGTCGCAGCTCCCCGTATGTAGACATCATCATCATCATCATCAGCCTGACTACACCCACTGCAGGGCAAAGGCCTCTCCCATGTCTCTCCAGTTAACCCTGTCCTTTGCCAGTTGCGGCCACCGTGTCCCCACAAACTTCTTAACCTCATCCGCCCACCTAACTTTCTGCCGTCCCCCGCTATGTTTGCCTTCTGTTGGAATCCACTCCGTTACCCTTAAGGACCAGCGGTTATCGTGCCTTCGCATTACATGCCCTACCCAAGCCCATTTCTTCTTGATTTCAACTAAGATGTCATTAACCCGCGCTTGTTCCCTCACCCACTCCGCCCTCTTCCGATCTCTTAACGTTACACCTATCATTTTTCTTTGCATAGCTCGCTGCGTTGTCCTTAATTTAAGCTGAACCCTCTTTGTTAGCCTCCATGTTTCTGCCCCGTAGGTTAGCACCGGTAAAATACAGCTGTTGTACAATTTTTTCTTGAGGGATATTGGCAAACTGCCATTCCTGATCTGAGAGAACCTGCCATATGCGTTCCACCCCATACTTATTCTTCTAGTGAGTGGACATACAGCCTTTCAAGCCCATCTTCGCGATCTCTGCACCCTCCCAACCTCCCGGATTCCTTTCTGCGGACCTGGCACATATCTTTCTTCACTATGGCAGGTGAACCGGCTATCCTTTTTAGCAGCACCTGCACAGATCTCACACCTGCCTTCCTAACACCGTTCACCCATCGCGTCTTCCTCAGCCGTCCTTCCTCCCCGGAGTGAAGGCCCTATTTTGACTCCGCCAACGATGACTGCTCTGCCCAGAGGAAGACGTTGGCAAGCACTCCGACGTTTTCTCCTGCTTCGCTAACTTTGTGTGTATCACTGGAGACAGTCGCGCGGGCAAGAAGTGGTGATGGTGCTGCTGACCTTGCTCCTCTGACGGCAAGCAGTGCTGCGTGGCTGAGTAAAGTTTCCTACTTGTTGCGTGAATATCTGAAAGAGCCAACTCGCCAAGCGGATTGATCTGTATGCGACATTCGCTTCAGCCCGTGTCCAGTAATTCGGCCCTGCGGAACAATTCGGCAATCCCGAATACTTTGACACGTCGGGTCCAAGCGGCGATGAGGTACAAGCATAAGATACACAGATCACAGATACAGAGATACACAGATAAGATATACAGATTCAGTCGTCCTTAATAACGTGCGTCACAGTCTGCATTATCTAGAACGCCATCACTGGACTCGTGAGTAGAAAATGCACTGCAAGCTCTCCTGCGCTAAAAATAGTGTGAAAAGGACGTCGAGCGCGGAAAATAGAGTACGGTTTACAAGCGCATTGAGGGGCATTGTCTACACCTTAGAAAAAGAAGAGTTCGGCAAATTCCTCACAAGAGCAATAGAGCTATAACGAGCTTAAGACCATCATGACTTAAGACATTTCATCAGTGCGGGCCCTGCGCTAGGTACAACTGATACCGTGTCGCCTCTTTCTACAGCTTGAGCTCCAGCACATGCCACGACATCATGCAACATTACGTACCAAGGTGCTGCCGAACAGGCGGTGAAACCTGAGTGGCCACTCACCTGTCCTGTTACCTGCTTTCGAGAGAAAACGGATGGGTGGAAACAACGTTGTGCCGACGGGCGTTAAGCTTTACGGGAAAAATTGCTGAAACTCTTTCCATTTTTGGCACTCAAACATGAAAGGAATCTTTTCGCCGCCAAGCAAGAGCCACCTGCTCCTACAAGCCGAGAAAGCTGAGGCAGTTGTTTTTGTTGGTGAAGATCTCCAAGTCTGATAACCGCACGCGCAGATAAAAAAATATACCAGAATTGGTGAGAATTTTTTTATCGTCATTATATTAAGTAACGCCACTTATAAAGGCATGTGCACCGTCCAACTCTAGTTGGTAGTGGTAACAAACACTAGAGAAAGGCTACATGCTGTAATTTATACTGCAATGGGTATTTCTACTCATTATGATTAAATTTACAATCCACTTTAACTGATAGTGAAACAAGAGTCCTTCAGTACGTTTTATCCGATTCAGAAGCCTCCGAAGTTCGATGCCGGAACAGAAACAGGGACAGCCTGCCGGGGCAGCCAGACGTAGGCTTCCTAGACGCTGGCACAGTGTAAGCGTACTTTTCAACGAACTTTATTTGCTTTCCAACTTTATAACCTTTAATAGACGTTTAGCTGGCTTGCTGCCGGCGTCCAAGATGCTTGCGTAGGTAGTTTGTGTGGTTGCGTTTCGGCCGCATTTCCGGCGTCCATTTGTAGTCCATTGGTTCCTTCAGCCGACAGCCGGGATGCACAGATTTATCCACATATTCTGCGGACAGCCATGTCGTTGCCGACATCGCTGCATAATGGGACACGGTGTGTAGTCATATATAGTCTCATTGCGAGCAAACTTTGTGTGTCCCTTGAATTGTGGTAATATACAAGATGCCTGATCTCTGTTTTCAGAGGAGCCACACACAGGGTCCACACAGGGGTCTGGCGTAATCCCACCCAGACGCCTTGCTACCGCAGCTTTAGAGCCGACCACCTCAGGTACTACGCGGCGATCAGGAGGCGGGTAAGGATTCAAAAGCACGTTTGCCCATTTTCAGCGTCAGATGTCAAAATGAAGACTACAGTCCCAGGCAGCACAAACCGTTGGCCCAATATTGGGAGAAAGTTGGCTATGTCTGGCCCTATATAGGAACAGTGCTGACTACATTGTCCCCATATTGGAATTGCCATTCAGTATCATATCCAACAATGGCCATACTTATTCGCTGTTCTCCCAACATTGGCTACGCCTCTTTATATCATCTCCAGCAATGACCCTAAATGTCCGCTGTTGTCCCCATATTGGCGATGCCGCTTCATTACACCTCCAACAACGGCCATAAATGCCCGCTGTTGTCCCATATTGGCCATACTGCTTCATTACACCTCCAACGATGACCCCACTTTTGCGCTGTGGACCCCATATTGGCAACGCCACTTCATTAAACCTGCAATGATGGTCCTACTTGGTCCTAGATGGTGCGCTGTGGGGCCCATATTGGCAACGTCACTCCATTACACCCCCAACAATGGCCCTTAATGTCCGCTCTTGTCCCCATATTGGCAATGCCGCTTGATCAAACCTCCAATGATGGCCCTACTTGTGCGCTGTGGCCCCGATATTGACAACGCCGCTTCATTACACCGCAAACGATAGCCCTACTTGTGCGCTGTGGCCCCAATATTGGCAACTCGCCTTCATTGCACCTGTAGCAAAGCAGACATTTGGGCTAGTTGGTGTGAATGCATGGTGGAAAAAACAGCGCAAACTAAGACAGAAAACAAAGAAAAGAGGGGAGACACTACAAGCGCTGACTCGCAACTAAGGTTTATTAGAAAGAACAGAACCGAATATATACACAAAAACCACCCACGACTGCGTACGTCATAACAGATTATGTGCAAGGCATGCAAGATGATCTAAACACGAGCATCGCGCGTGTTCACCCGGTTATTTAAGTACATAAATTCCAAATCTGACAAGGCCACTGAAGGATCACTCAGCGCTTGTAGTGTCTCCCCTCTTTTCTTTGTTTTTTGTCTTAGTTTGCGCTGTTTTTTCCACCATGAATTCATTGCACCTCCAACGATGGCCCTACTTGTGCGCTGTGGCTCTCATATTGGCAATGTCGCTTCATTACGCCTGCAATTCTGGCCCTACTTGTCCACTGTAGCCGGCGATGCCACTTCACTAGACCGCCAACGATGGCCCTTCTTTCCTGCTTTTATCCCCAGATTACCAGTCCCACCTCTTTACACCTAAAATGATGGTCCTAATTGTGCGATATTTTCGCTGCATTCGCTGCATTCGACATGAGGCATCCAGTGATCTCCCTGCTTTTTTCAATGACGATTGTCGTCAAACAATCTTTTTGATAACCGAGCATGTTTGGTTATTTGCAGTTAGTTGCCTTGTTTCATGAACTACATCAGCGTAAAACGCTGATGTGACCTTACTGAAAACAGCGGTGTAAGCAAGCCAAGTGGTCAAAAAAGAAGCAATGGTCAGATTCATTCCCCAAGGCAACAGTTTTGAAAAGCGGATTCTTTTTTCACCATGGTATTTTGTGTAGGGGGCGAAGAAACTGTTTGCTTTGAATGTTAATCCGACAGGGCTCATGAAAAAAAACACAGAAACGATCTTTAGCGTCTGCTAGCAAGCTGCGGATCACTATGTTCCTTCTTTGTTCTTCTTCATGCAAGCTCAGTGTTTCGCTACTACTGTAATTAATGCGGTGTGATCGAAGCGGGTATATAGTTTTACCACAAACAAGCGTAGGCAACCAAATTCATTAATTGATGCGTGCAAGGTAGAGTGACGCTGCTTACGGCCCTGAGAGCAGTTTAGGAGCGGAAAAAAGGATGTGTTACATAAACAAAAATAAAAATGAATGATCTCCGTTCTCAATCCGCGAAGCAAAGTTTGCAAGCTTTTCCGAAATAAGGAGATCAAGGAGCGTTAGCACTGCTGTAGCTTTAAGAGATTTAGGTGGGCGACAACGAAGGCAAGCTAACGAGGGCTCCACGTTTACATGAATACCACAGCAGCGCATCGTATTTCCTAGTGTATCACGCGGAGGGGACACGCCATGCTTGCATGTACCGCACAAGTCAAGTGAGAACAGTGACCTCTTGTCCATAACACGTGGCGGGGGAGGGCAGCCGCTCACATCTTGAGCCTGTTCTGCAAGCTTTGTTATCCCTCTGAGGGGTTATTCTGTAGACGCTCAGGGAGGAGGAGGGGAGCCGTGAAAGCCAGGGCTCCTCGATGCGCAGCAAAGCGAGGGGGAGGCACACATCTAGGCTCTCTACCGAAACTTGTTGCTACTGACGTCAGCAGTGGCTTGCATTGGACTTGCACTTGTCGATCTGCCCACTGCCTGAGCGATTATTGCATTTTGCTGGCGCATTTTCCCTCTTTACATGAGTGTGGTACACCAGAAAGTTGATATGCTGCGCTGCCCTCACATTCATGTACATGTGGCTTATCAGCCGCTCTAGTGCTATGCGCTTTCTTTCAGTTTATTTAGCGGTTCTACCCACTATTTTTGACAATTAGATACAGAATACTTCTGTTTTTTTGGCGTGTAAATACTTTCGAGCAACTGAAAATGCGGCCAACTTCAAACCGATGATATTTTTCAACTCCATCGTCTGGGATTGCAAGGCACAGAAAAAAAAGGCGGTCAAAAGAAACATCGGTCATTACACTGTCTTGTCTGCAGCTTAAACGTTACGTGACGGCAAGCGATGAAGAAAGGACTGCATGACCGATGGCGATGATATGATTTAAGGTCTGCGAGCCTAGCACGAGCGCTCCTGCCCATGCCACTGCCCGCTTCGTCGTTTTCTAGTCCGTCACATGACCCGGGGCCACGAAGCGATGGTCCCGATCGCGCGAACTAGAAGATGCCACAGACGATGACAAGCAGGACGTGACGATGGGCGTGGCAGAACATATGAACAGAGAAGAGAAGATGAAGGGCTTGCCGTCACGATGAAAGAGATGATGAGCGGGTGAAGCCAGGTCCACGAAGACTGAGGAGCCACCGGTTTCTGGAAGTCAACGTCGAGGCCCGTGGACACACCTAACGGCAGGGGCTGGGGTACTTGTTTCTCGTGTGAGTGTCGGTGGTCAATGGGTTCTCTGGTCAGTGGCGACGGTCTCGGTTCAGTGGGGTCGTAGGTCGTAGGGTCTTCTAGGTTCTCATGTGGGCGGTGAGTGGGGCCACAGGGCAGTTGCGGCGGTCGTTGTGTCGTCTTGTCGCCGTGTCTTCTGGTCGGGGCTTGGGGCGGGGCGGTGAAGAGCGGCGGCGTCGGGGCATACCTGGCAGGCTGGGGAAGCGCCGGAAGGTGCGAAGCCGTGAGCTCTCCACAGAAGACCTCGGTGTACAGCAGGCTCCTAAGCTCCGGGACCCAGCACCTCCACCAAATGTTACGTGACGGCAAGCGATGAAGAAAGGACTGCATGACCGATGGCGATGATATGATTTAATGTCTGCGAGCCTAGCACTAGCGCTCCTGCCCATGCCACTGCCCGCTTCGCCGTTTTCTAGTCCGTCACAATATACTCATAAAATATGACACGATGTTACTACCTTGAGCCAGCCGCAGTTCACTGCAAAATTTGTAGATGCAATCGGCAGCCCATACCGAAGTTTAATCGCTCCTAGTTTTTTAAATCATTGCTGCGTAGAGTGTTGAGAGCGCTATTCGCAGCCTCAGAAGATATGAAATACAATTTCAGCTCCCGCTTTCGGCAAACACAGAGACGAACATCGTCGCGATACAATGCCTCACCCACAGGATGCTCGCCCTAGAAAAAAACAAATAAATCGCTTTTTGCTTTACTAGAATTGAACTTGGTCACAAATTTACGCGTGGCGCATTTGGAGAGAAGAAACGATCTGAGTAATGCGGAATTTCTGTTTTACCGCAAATAAGCAGTACACGTGAACAATTTGCTACACGTTTACAGAGTGAAGAAGCAGGAGACGAGAAAGAAGATGTAGATGTAGGCTAGATTTAAAAAAGAAAAAAAATAAGCGAACAAACGGCTGGGCTTCCCGAAGCCGCGAAGCTAAGGTAGCGCTAGGTTTTTTAATGTCGAAAATCGTTTTGTTACTCAGCTGTGATTTTTGGGCATTCTATATAGACGGCTCTTGCATATACATTTTTTCTTATAAATATCACGTTTATCAAATTAAAGATCAGAACTTTTTGCCGATCGCAATGCCACTCGTTTTTGTTTGCTTTTTCTTTGCGCGAATCTTTAACGGGCATGCAAGTTATTATCATAGCATGCACATACACGTGTATTATCTAGTGCACATGTCATATCGAGCCTGAACATGTCTCAGGGTGAGGTCAAAGAGCTGAAGGAGAATAAAAACAACGGTGAGTTAGGAAGGAAGAACACCAACACAACAAGAAAAGCACAAGCATGCACAGCAGCAAGATAACACACAAAGAAGGCAAGAAATGCAAGGCTAACATGGCCCACAGTATTTGAGGGAGGCAGCATCACAGACAAGCAGTGGTATTCTGGCAAAAGGTCCATTAATGCAGCATGATAACACTGGATGATGTGGATTCGTTTTGGCAAGCCCTGTGCACTCCACGAGCAATCTACAAGATGCCTCAGTAATGTTTCTAGCCTGATGTGCAAGAGCATGACTTTCCCACTGTGCACACTCCTGACCACATACATATCAGGGCCATTGTTGGTTCTTTTTGAGCAGTGGATCACAATGCCGTTAGGCAACATTTACACCATACACTGATGCAATAAAGACCCTGTGATGCCACTATTGTGCACTGCAGGAGAGTAATGCTCAATGAAATGCGTTCACTCTCAAAGTACTTTCCTTTACTGTGAACTAAAGTAGACAACCCTCTATGTACACTCAAAATATGACATCTACAGTTCAGTGAAGGGCACCATACCAGATGTAGGTGCTGAAATGTCGGCAAATGTCTGAAAGGACACTGAGGACTAATCGAAGTTGCTCTGCAACAGTAGATGACCACATTCCAATAACAAATGGCCTACCTGTACTGAGAACAGTGCTTGTGTACAGATCAGAGATTATTTGTTCAAAGAAGCAGTTCAAAATTACGGTGGTGAAGTGCATTAGCAGGAAGGCTATTACAGCCCTTGGTTGGTAATAACTTTATTAGTACCACTTCAGTGGATCAGGTGAGGGTGGGTGAAGGGGTATTGAGCAGGTCGGCGACGGCCCTCAGGCCACTCTAGGTGACCAGGCACTGTTTGGCTGCGGTGACCTTCAAGGCCCAGGCCATGATGCAAAGCTGTATCTCTACACCAAACACTATCTTCACAAGATCGGCATCGAAAGTAACCCAAATTGGGCACAGTGCCACACTCCAGAGACTATTGGACACCTTCTTTGCGAGTGCCCGAACTATACTGCTGAAAGAGCAACATTGGAGGCGACCGTGAAACGACTGGACTCTCGCCCTCTCTCTGAGGAAACTCTTCTGGGCGCCAGGACGAGACGTTCTGATTGGTGCCGTGTGACAAAGGCCCTGCTCAACTTTTTGTGTGAAACTGGCCTGGATACTCGTCTGTGACCGCCTGTGCACAACCTACATGGTTAATGACATGTGTCGGTGTTTGTATTGCTGACACCAGTTTTATGAGTTTTATGTGCGTCTACTCACCGCGATGCGAGTGCCAGCCAGTGTGGTGTGTGTGGTGTGTGTGTGTGTAGACATCACCCGAGAAGCTCATTGTATTATGCCATCATCAGCCTTCATTCGCACTTTCCTTTTCCTCCTCTTCCCTTTCCCCTGTGTGGAGTAGCAGGCCAGGGCCATGTTACCACCGGCCGACCTTTCCACCTTTCCCTCATTAAAATTCCTTTCTCTCTCTGCCTGTGAGCTGCGCAGAGCAGCCTCCCATCGCTCCTGTGATTCCATAGGAGGGTTCGGTTTGTTTGGGCAAGCCTGATATGTGCGTTTGAAATCTGCTCTGGTGCTCGAGCATAAGTGACAGGTTAGAGATTTCTCCCCTCTATGTATGTATTACACTCCACTGCATGAAAAAAAAATAGAACACTTAAAATGCCTAGTGGTGTGTGCACATGGAGGGTAAATTGTTTTTTTGAGCATAATTAAGGCAGCTTGAAAAATGTTAAGCAAGTCTGACTCAGAGTTTCCACCAGGAGTGTGTTAAATTAATGAACAGAAGCTATTCATCACCAATATAATAATAGAACAGGTCGCAAAATGTTGATGAAATTGGAGTCACTGCAAGTGCCTGTGCATAAAATTTAAGCCCCCTGAAAAATTGTATTGAGTGCCATGTGCAACCAGAAAAGAAAGGTACGGAAAGCCTGCACACACCACTGTCAAGGAGAGAGGCTGCGATTCAGCAGAAAGCCCAGTGTTATCCAGTCGGCATTGTGTCAAGAAACAAGCTTCACACGTGGATGTCCGCAGTGAAAGTCACTGAAAAGAGGATTTGTAATCTGAATCAAACGTCAGCACATGTCTGAAACTACTTCATGTAATAAAATAATAGACCTTACGTACAGAAAATTAATAAATTTCTTTCTGCATTGAAACCCATGCCCCCTAGATCGCCAGCCAGGCACGCTACCAACTAGGCCATGTAGGCACATTGACTTTGCTGAGGTACAAAGGGGGGGGGGGGGAGTGATGTGTGGGTGCTGTTGGCTTAATTTGAAGCCTAGCAATGTAATTACTGCAGTGAACTAGAGATGTGGCAATTAGTGAGAAACTAACAACAGTAACATTACGTAGGTGAACTGCAGTGTGGAAGAGGTCAAAGGCAAGAATTGGAAACCTGCGTTGAGGCAACTGTGATAAATGTGTGAACACGAATGAAGAACAGTGACTGTGTGTGTGAAGAGAAACCGCTGAAGGGAGCCATAAACACTGTCGTGTGATACCCATGAATGCTGAGCTCAAGTGTGCCCCTACATTTTTGGGGAGCGAGACAAGTTGAAATGCCTCTTAGGTGTTGCAATTTGCTTAAAAAAAGTGAGGTGTCTTTTACATGCACAGTGAAAAGTTTGTGGAAGCCATTATAGGCAAAATAATTTATTTTCATCACTGACCTTCATGCATACTAAATTCATCATGCAGCCTAACTGCGAATCATTACCTAGTGCAACGTTACATATTGACGAATATGTCTCGTCTACAAAGATAAGAATTTTTCGGGACAAACCAGTCTTTCATAAACGTTTGACAGTGGAGTACATGCACATTATTGTTGCCTAGCTTGCAAACTGAAGTAGCCTTTGCTAAACAGAAAAATGGCAGCACGTACACTGGTATGGTCTAGTCACACTAAGGGTTCAGAGGGTAAACAGGTTGTCTAGGATTTTTCATAAAATGACCAAACAGCATCCGCAATTTGCATGAAGCAAAATGCAAGAGGACAAGGCAATGAAATTGGGATCTAACAGAGTTTCACTGGGAGGACAGGTAGGCAGTGATCTTCCAATCCATGCATTCAAGGTTGATGGCTCAGCATAGACAAAGAACCCAGACCACAAATCCTTGAAAGAGGAAAAGATACCGGACCTGGGAAGACCGCCTGAGTAACCCAGAAAGATCAATAAAGTTTACTACTACTACTACTACTATTATGATCCATTTCCAGTTGAATTATTGAACCGGATCATGCCCTTCCAGCTACAAAATGCCATTTGGAGCTTTATTATTGAAACATAAATTACGTCCAGCTGCATAATTTATACCTCCATTTACCTTCAACTGAATTAATGTACAATTTGTAGGTTTTCGCCACGGGTAAAAATTTCAACTAGAAGATGGGAATGGGTACATGTGTGAAAACGCTGGCCAGACCTTGCATTTTACTGGGAAAATGACCATGAAACAATTACGTGACTTTTCCTTCAGGAAAATAGCTCACTGCTGTATAACTACAAGCAGCATGTGAAAGAGGCAGTCGAAAGCAAGCACACAGAGGCAACCAGATGCCATGAGGCAAAGCATGTTGCAATCTTATCACACAAACAATGCCACACAAGGCATGTTGCACCCTGAAGAACAGATGTTGCAAATGACTAGAGACAAAGCGACCATGCTGTATGTTGAGGATGTTGTGGACTGCTGGCTCTCAACAAACACCAAAGCAAACAGAAAAGCACCGGTGAAAGCATGTGCAGTGAACACCCTGGTGCTAGAAGGAAAACATTTTGGTGCCCTCCTGTCTTTCACTGAACTTAAGCACCAAATAAAATGTGCATTGTGTGCAAGCAGAACACATAGGGAGGCACCACACGAAGGAACAGCACTTCTTCACAATCACCAAAGCATGTGTTGAAGCATGCACTCAGCAAGTTGGCAGACGGCAGACTGAAAACACTTGGGACACTTCTTGACTCACAAAAAACTGCAGCACCAGACAAAACTAATTTCTACTGTCATGGATACCACCAATATGGTCCAGTTTAATGAGGAACACCAAAGTGATGAAGACTTCACCGGCTTCCTAGCAGTATGCCATCAAACTTGAAGCAGAGCAAATGTACACTGATTACTTGTGGCATAGCTACACGTGAAAACCGTGGCAGTGAGTGCAATTCCCGCACGCAGATGCTGATCATGCACTTCCGGTCTGTCAGGCAGAATCCAAATGGTGCTGTGTCCTCCTCCTTGTTGTAGATGTTGGTGCTCCTGCTATTACCACCACTTGCCAGTGGTGTCATGGTCCTGCAGCTGAGTGTGGATGAATATGTTGGGTTGCACAATGCAAGCTGTGGTGACCTTCACAGAGAACTCTTGACCATGCTGCACCATGGCCTTTGCAGACACCTCAGGAGCCCGGTATGGCCACCCAGCTGGGTAACCAGACCAGCTGGGAGGTGACCAAACATCAATCTGGTATCCTGGCTCCAGAGCACATGAGACCCCATGGTGAGGGTGGTCTGCCACATCTGCATAAGATGCACACCATTACTTGCACACTAATCAATGCTGTGCACTGAAATCTCCCAACGAGCTAGACATTGTGTTAAAAAATAGTCTAGTTTTACGTAAAAATGTAAAATACGCTCACTGCAAAACCAATCATTAGTATCAAAACAAACTCTAGAAGTGTGTGATGAGAGGCTAGTTGGTAAGACATTCTGAATACATAAAACTACACAGGAGACAGGACACAGGACTACGCTCGTCCTGTCTGCATCTTTTCTGTGTCCTGTCTCCTGCGTAGTTTTATGTATTCAAAACAAACTGTTTCTATATAGCTAAAGGTACTTGATGGCAGATTTCCCAAACTGATGCACAGAAGTAATTACTACAGTCTTTTTATACTCAAGAAAACCGCTACAGAATGCACTGCAAGGAAGGGCACAAGTTTAACTGTTTATGACTACCTTGAGTTTTTTAGTATATGCATGCTTTCGCATTTTGCACCAATCGAAATGGGGCTACCTTGACATTGTGGTCACTGAGAGAAATTCAAAACCACAGAACAACACTGCGTGTCACGCAAACCTATCTCCGCTGTCACTTGAAAAGTACAGACATGATTAATTTACATTATTTTCATACGTGGTTCTATTTACACTGTTCTTGCTTGCTGAACAAACTATATATAAATGCAATCAGATATCATTAGCCGTACGCAATCTTACTAAAGGCAAACATCTTATTCCTTAATGCTTGCCACTACACGCACACTAAGCGCGTGCTCACCAGTTTGACGATTTCCATGCGGGCAGCACATGAAGAGAGATTGCACACAAACGGGTCATAGATGGATCCCGCACAGACTTCGTGTGAGCTGGAACCTTCACCAGCAGGAACAACACACCTGTAAATAAAATGTACAAGAGTCATACATGTTTGTTTTTCGCGCGCCCTAAGAGAAATGATTTTTTTCACCCTGCTACGGTCATTTCCACGTGGCTGCTGTGTAACTGATGATGTAACGCTGTTATGAAAATTTTACCTTGGATAGCAAAATCACTTTTGTGTGCTTCACTAATAATGCTTAAGCCAGTGTATAGTATTCTTTTAGAGTTTCACGCATTTTTTTTTCACACTTAAGGAAACGACGCCTTCCAGCTGATTTCACCTATGCTGCCTTTCACATTCATCAACACCAAAAACAAAGAAATGGAACAACGTACTAGCATGCCAGAATTTGTTTTCTCAACTTGAGCCGTGTGCAAAAACTGAAAACAGTATGATGAAAAAAGCAACGCGAAATGCCGAATAAAAATTTCGGATTCGCAGCATGCATGCAAAAGGAATGAGAATGACGCTACACACAAACACGGATGTCTCGTCGAGAAGCCCGACACATTCCTGGAGTTTGTTGCTCGGCCGCGCGAACACCTGTCGTGTCATCCGCTCATCACGCGCGCAAAGCCCATCCGTTCTGCGACGTTTCACAGCTGGCGATCGCCCCTCAGAGCTCGACAGTTCGGCACTGCTTCTCGCCGCAATGCATCCTTGCATAGCCACCACACCATATGCCTCGTCAGGTGATTGCACAGACGAGCTGTCTAGTCAGAGACAACTCGAAAGCATCGCGGTGACCTCGAAAGTCGCTCACCTTTCCCACTTCTAGGGTTTAACAAGCGACGAATGAATGCAAGGAGCAGCAAATCGCAGCGCCGGCACCGCCATTCGAGCAATTTTCGCGCTTCACTAACCACACGGACGGATGATTTCTCACTGCGAGCGAAGGGTTTGCAACGGGAGTGCAATTAGCGCCCCCATGCGGCTGTACGCTTAAGCGTTCACTATTAACGCTCTCAAGGGTTGCTTATTTCAGATGTGCTCTTTTAACGCCATACCATTACATTGTGCAATCAAAACAAGACTTTTGTGAGCTTAGTTTTGTCTTGAAATAAGTACCCGTTAAAGTGCGGCTACCTAACGCCGTATAAATCAACATTTCACTAACTCATTTGCATGATGCGGGTACCTTTCGCCGGGCGAAAGGATGGCGGCGAATTTCAGCCATTTTTTGCAATGGCGGCACAACGTAAACGTGATGAAACGTCATTCTGACATCATTCCAACATGTGTGCCTATCACGTGAATTACGTGATATTGTTCCAACCAATCAGATTTTAGGAAGTTGCCATTTCCGGTGTGCAGCTATTTTCTCCAAATTGGCAAGTCGAGCGCAAGTGCTCTCGCGCGGACCACTTGTAGCTTCTTTTCCCTTCACAATCACATATATGTACCAGCCGGGCACCAAGAATAGCGCTACGAAAATGCATTTTCAATGCCACGTCAAATTGACGTCACCGCGAAAAGTGCTCGTGTAACCGACCCTGATTGACACGCCCATTGACGGCGATTGACACTTCTGACAGCCATTCAGAGAGGCAATATGGCGCCGACAGGCGAATGTGAATATCGAGAATCGGGCCCCTGCTGCATCGCCATCACGTGACTTCGTTGCTTCTATAAAACAAGCATTGGAAACCCGTCGGCACCACTAGGCAGCGGCGACAAGCCAACGTGCATATCGCTCGTATCTTTCTGCTGTTACTGCAGGCCACTCGCAACGCAGCCGCACTAAGCGCCGCCGACTATCAAGTTTGAAGCGTGCGTGCCAACGAACGCTAGAAGCAAGCTGACCACCCTGGTGTTCCGGTAGCCGTCAACGTCGGCTCTGCTGTGACCTGCTGCATCGCCATCACGTGACTTCGTTTCTTCTATAAAACAAGCATTGGAAACCCTTCGGCACCAGTAGGCAGAGGCGACAAGCCAGCGTGCATATCGCTCGTATCTTTCTGCTGTTACTGCAGGCCACTCGCAACGCAGCCGCACTAAGCGCCGCCGACTATCAAGCTTGAAGCGTGCGTGCCAACGAACGCTAGAAGCAAGCTGACCACCCTGGTGTTCCGGTAGCCGTCAACGTCAGCTCTGCCGTGACCTGTTGCATCGCCATTACGTGACTTCGTTGCTTCTATAAAACAAGCATTGGAAACCCTTCGGCACCACTAGGCAGAGGCGACAAGCCAGCGTGCACAACGCCCGTATCTTTCTGCTGTTACTGCAGGTTAGTGAACAAACTGCACTAGCATTTCTAGTTTTGTAGTCGGGTCTGCCAAGTTCGCTGCAGCGTATTGGTGACGTCCAGTGTTTCATTTTTCTGCTTTTTCGCGTGTGTTCGTTTCCCTATCATCAAAGCTCCCACAATTTAGGATGTCGAAGGACTTAGCCAAAGTTAGAGAAGAAATGAAAGCTGAGCTGGCAAAGTTGAAAGCTGAAATGAAACTCGAACTGAAAACTTTTCGTGAGTCCATAGAACGGGAAATAAGAAATGAATTACGTGAGATTAAGACTGAACAGGCTACCTTGCGGGAAAGCATTGAATTTGCTCATGGTGACATCAAAGAGCTGTCAAATAAGGCAGATGGTGGAACTGCGAAAGCCAAAGAGCTTGCAAGTGAACATCAAGTGCTCCAGAAGAAGCACGAAGATCTGGAAACCAGAATTCTGGACGTTGAAAGTGGGCTTGTTCACTCTGACCAGTATTTTAGGCGAAACAATCTTGAAATTAGAGGAGTTCTCAAACATGAAAATGAGTCTACTGCTGATTTGCTTTCAAAAATTGGTACGGCAATAAGCGAACCTATCCTGGAATCGGACCTCGAGGCATGTCATCGTGTACCGACAAAGAATTCGGGCACGCCCAACATTGTTGTGCAGTTTCGGTCTCCGGCGAAGCGTGACACTGTACTCAGGAAGGCTAAGAAAATGCGCCTGACCAACGATGACATCGAACTTAACGACCCAGTCCCTGTGTATGTTAATGAGCATCTCTGCCCCACACAAAAGAAACTACTTTCCATGGCTACCAAGAAAAAGTATGAGCAAAATTGGAAATCCGCGTGACCACAGATCGGGAAGATCTTCATGAGGCGCACTGAAAAATCTCTGATCGTACCGATAATATGTGAAGCCGATTTCAGCAAGATTTTGGCAGTGCCAGCCGATGACACAGCAAGTACGTCACAAACAACAGTCTAAGACTGCTTGTCCTTTTTGGCTGCTACTTTAGCTGGAACAATGGACTATCACGAGTTTGCTTTGGCTCGCGCAATCCATCTAAAAAATCTGTCCTCTGATTCAGCACTTCATATTAACGCTCGCTCGGCTGGCAACAAAGAGGACGACATAGCTCTGTTTCGGAGCCAGTTTTCTTTCAAGTTCACCGTCGTAATGTTGTCCGAGATCTGGTACCAAGATGGTTGCAAAATGTTGGAAGTGCCTAAATACGAAAATTTCTTCCTAAATCGTACCAATAGGCGTGGTGGTGGCGTCGCTCTCTACATTGCTGCCCATAAACAATGTGGTATTCTGACAGATTTCAGCATGATAACAGAAGATTATGAAGTTCTGACGGTGCGAAGCAGAGATGAAATATTATGTGTTCTGTATCTTCCCCTACTGGTAACTTTTTGCAATTTATGAGTTTTTTTGAAGAGTTATTAGAGTATTTGATCAATTTGATCAAATACCTCAATTTGATCAACACGCCAACTAAAGTAACATGTACCACCTCTACTGCATTAGACTTTTTTATTACTAATGTTGAAACCGATGTTGACAGTGCCGGCACGTTAGCGTCTGATGTGAGCGACCATTGTCCTATTTTTTTTACCTACCTAGGGGAAGCACTTAAACGGAGTAATAAAAAGAGCCTTTCTTAGTGCAGCGTATTTCTGAAAGCACATTGGAAACCTTCAAACGTGACATTTTTAAGCACGATTGGTCATCTGTTATGAGCCTAAAAAGTGCAGACGACGCGTATGATGCTTTTATTCAGCAGTTTTTAGATATCTACAAGAAGCATTTTCCTTTTGAAACAGTAACGCGCTCAAGAAAGATAAGAAAGCCGTGGATTACGCGTGAACATATACACATGATAAAAAGTAAAAATCGACATTACCACTTATTTTTGCGCACGCGCTCGGAAAAGACACTAAAATTCTTCAAACAACTGAGGAATAAACTAAACTCTGAGCTCCGTAGGGCTAAGAGGGCGTACTATGAACGACAGTTTGACAATGTTGCCCGCCAGCACCCTAATATTGCCTATAGTCCCATACAACTTAAGAAGGCAGCGGCTTTTCCCCGTCAAAGAACCCCCTGCCAGCCAATGGCGTCTCCTGTTGCTCATTGTCCTACTAGCGTGACAATGCAGGGAGTGGCAGATGAAAGGGGATAGTCCCCTCCATCCATAGTCCCAGCTGGACCCCTCTCTCCCTGCATTGTCACCCTAGCAGGGTCATGAGAATCGGCCGACGCCATTGGCTGGCAGGGGGGTTTTTGACGGGGAAAAGCCGCTGCCTTTTTAAGTTGTACCCGACTATAGAGAATGATAAATGATGTCTTGGGCCATCATAAGGGCAGCACCGTGCCCAATGCAGTAAACATAAATGATCATGAAATAACACGTAAAGCTCTTGCGGATTACTTCAATAACCACTTTGCGAACAGCATCACTTCTTGCTTGAATGGAGCCAGTACAGACGTTAACGAGATCAGCCTTACACAAGCTGCGAATAGTGCATTTCTACAACCGACTGATGAAACAGAAGTTTGCAGTACATTCATGAGCTTAAGGAACAGTAAGGCTTTGGATATTGACAATTTACAAACAAAACCAATAAAGCACGTTATAGGCTTACTGTCCCTTGCGCTTACGCACATTTTTAATTTGGTAATCGAGTCAGGTACTTTTCCCCTTGCCATGAAAAGAGCCAGGGTATCACTCATTCATAAAGGAGGTGACCGCAACGTCGCTTCAAACTACAGGCCCATTTCTGTACTTCCAGTTCTTTCAAAAGGATTAGAAAAGTTATTTTTTTCGCGAATAATAAAGTTTTTCGGTAAAAACAATGTTCTAACAAAATCTCAATTTGGCTTCAGAACCGAAAGGTCTACTGAGAGTGCATTGCTAACACTAAAAGAAAACATTTTGCAGAATATAGAGAAAAATGTCTTTACGCTTGCCGTGTTTCTTGATTTCAGCAAAGCATTTGATTGCTTAGATCATAATATTCTAATCAAACTATATTCATGCGGCATCCGTGGGAAGCCATTATCAATAATTGAAAGCTATCTTGCAGCAGAACTCCGTCTATATGTATACATAATGAAATTTCTGACTTTCTACCAATCCGCCTTAGAGTACCACAGGGTAGTGTACTGGGGCCCCTACTGTTTAATGTATTCATTAATGATGTTGTTAACATAGACAACATCACTCAGTTTATTATATATGCCGATGACACTACTCTGCTTGTCTCTGGCCCTGAGGTTGAGTGTCTCATAGAGAAGTGTTATGTTGCTTTAGAAAAATTATCAACCTGGTGTCGCTTAAATCGACTTCAATTAAATACAGAAAAAACCAAAGCAATAATTTTTCGTGCTAAGAATAAGGATCTACAACGCAGTGGCATACTAAAATTTGAAGGACAGGTTATTGATATTGTCAGCAAACACAAAACATTAGGAGTGTATTTTTCATCTCACTTGCCTTGGGATGACCATATTGAACATCTTAGCAAAAAACTTTCCTCGGTTGCAGGTGCGTTGTCGCGATGCCGTGACACTTTGCCTCTAAAATGTGAAATCAGAATTTATTATGCATTGTTCCAATCACATTTAAATTACGGCAGTTTAGTATGGGCAACAACTACAAAGACTAACATGAACAAATTGTTCATAATAGAAAAGAGAATTCTGCGTCATGTTGCAAATCTCGAAAAATCGAGTGCAATAAACAACGCCTTCCAAGCACATTCCATCATCCGCGTAGGTGACCTATACCAGTTTCGACTTCAACTCAAGTATGTTTGCGCTACCCATGTCAAAAATCATTTATCAACATTGGCCTGCTTAGAATTACCCCAGGCTTTAATGCACACACGAAATCAGGATGTATGGGTCGTGCCATTTTTTCGTACTAACTTTAAATTACAGTCTTTAGCTCATAACCTTCCATGTACTTTAAACGCATTTCAAAACACCACTGGCTATAAAAGAAAGGAACTACGGAACTACTTTGTAACGTTGTAAATACTTGTGTACTATTAATACCATTCTTATTATTATTTGCTGTGTTGTTTAGCTCAGTGTGCTACTTGTGTTTGCTTCGTTGACTGAATATCTGCCATCTTCAGTTGTCTCTTTGTTCTTACGTTTTGTTTTATTTCTCTCTATGTACAGCTAGGAGTTTCATGACATTTTTATACTGCCTCTCTTCTATGCTTCGTGTTTTTACCATTTATTGTTATAATATCACTTATAGTTACTGATGGCTTATAACTAATTGTCACAGGCTGCGCGCTTTGCCTTGTATTGGTTTCCTGGACTTCGTCAAGCTGCGTTAGTAGCTTTTATCCACGAAACAATCCAAAGATATCTGGTGAATAAAGTGAATTGAATTGAATTGAAAGATTCAGGGCTACTTCAGACTTCAATCAACCAAATGATCAGGCAGGTTTTCGAAAACGGTACTCGAAAACAAACCATATTAACCCTATCAATCAGGTGATATAGAAATGCGCAGAATGTAACCGACCCTCACATGTAGCTTTCATTGATTATGAAAAAGCATTTCACCGAGTAGAAACGTCAGCCGTCATGCAGGCATTGCGGAAACGGGGTGTAGAAGACGTCAGCCGTCATGCAGGCATTGCGGAAACGGGGTGTAGAAGATTGTTATGTGCAAATATTGGAAGATATCTATAGTGACTCCACAGCTGCCATAGTTCTCCATAAAGTCAGCAAAAAATTTCCAATTAGGAAGGTGCAGTGAGACACGATCTCGGCAGTGCTATTCACCGCCTGTTTACAGGAGGTATTGCGAGGCCTGGGTTCGGAACAGTTGAGAATAAGATTTAATGGAGAATGCCTAAGTAATTTGCGATTCGCTGATAGATTGCCTTTCTAAGTCACTCAGGACATGAACTGCAAAGCATGATCATTGAGTTAGACAGGCAGAGCAGAACGGTGCGTCTAAAAATTAACATGTTCGAAATCAAAGTAATGTTGAACAGTCTAGCAAGGGAACAGCAGTTCACAATTGGTAGCGAGGGGCGGAAAGTAGCAAGGGAATATCTCAATTCAGGGCAGGATGTGAAAGCTGATCCGGATCATGAGAGGGAAATAACTAGAACGATCATAATGGGGTGGAGCGCATGTTGCAGATTCTTTCAGATCATGAATGGCAGCTTACCAATATCACTCAAGAGAAATCTTTACAACAGCTGTATCTTACCGCTACTCACCTATGGGGCAGAAACGTGGAGGCTATAGAAGAGGGTTCTGCTTAAGTTAAGGGCAACGCAGAGAGGTGTGGAAAGAAAACTGACAGGTGTAACGTTAAAAGACTGGAAGTGGGCATAGTGGGTGAGGGAACAAACGCCGGTTAATGACATCCTAGTCGAAATCAAGACGAAGAAAGCTTGGGCACGGCATGTAACGCGAAGGTAAGATAACCGCTGGTCCTTAAAGGGACACTGAGGAGAAATTGAAGTTGGCTTGTATCGACAGAATACCAGCTCCTGATTACAAAAACGCCACTCATACTGACAACAAAGCTCTTGTAACGTAGAAAAGAACAAGAACCAAAATACAGGTATCGCCGCCACAGGCCAAACTCGCAAGTACAAGCGTGATGACGTCATAGGACAAAGCAGTGTTGCTAGAACCAAAGGTTCTCTCAACTCTAGGACCCTAGAAGGCACAAATCACTGAGGCGCAGCCAATGCATGCGCAAATCTCCTTGACGTCGCCAGATGGCGCCACGTGCCCGGCAGCTACGCGCGCGCCTGAAGTATCGGGACTAGAGATGCAAAATTCCAGGAAATTTTGAACAATCGGGAAAAAAAAACGGTTTTTTTCTCATCTTTTTTCCGAAAATTTAGAAATAATGGAAAAAAACTAAATTTATTTTGCGCATGACAACGGTTTATTGTCAATGTCAAGAGCCATAACTCTCATAATGCAAATAACAGAAAAGAAATTCTTTCTGCCTTTTCACAAACAAGTGCAAGGATATCACAGATTGAAGGAATTATAGAAGCATCCAGCAAACGCGGTCTGTTTTCTGTAGATAGGCATGACATTGTGGAACTGTTATGGCACTTATAGTAAAAAACACTCGAATGCCTCTTCTGCGGCTGCTACTTCGTCACTGCTTCAACTTTGGATACATTGACCAAGGCGGTGACAAGGTGAACTTATACAATTTATTCGTTGTCAGTATCACTGGCTTCATCTGTAGCCTTTTTCATCATGTTGAGATGTGCGTGCACAAAAACAAGCTTTTGCACCTTGTCATTACTTAGCCTGTTCCTACGCAGAGTATGAATGTTGGCGAAGTCAGACCAGTTTCGCTCACAAGCAGCTGATGATGGTGGAATCTGTAAAACGTTTCGAGCCAGAGGCATCACCGTTTTAGTGGTGCAGATTCCCTCCCACCACGTTGAAGGCCGCATGTGGTTAGCAGAGGCCCATATTCCGGACCTTGACCATATGCCTTCATTGGTCCTGTATTCTGCAACGTCGTAGTACACTTTTCCGACTTCGAGGTTCATGTGCTTACTGTGCTCAGAGATCAAGTCAAACGCTGACAAGACTTCCTCGTCAGTCAAGTTTTTCCCCTTGTATTTTGGGTCAAGAAGGTTTGCTGCACAGTGTATGGGACGAACTGTAAACGCCTTGCGTGTATTTAAGGCTTTTTCGGCGAGATCCCGTTCATTCTGCAGAAGAACAGAGCACTGCAAATTCGTGTGAATCTCCTCTGCTAGACTGTGAAACAAATTTTTGACGTCCGCCAACAGGGCTTGGTCACTTCTACGGCTTTGATAGCCTTTGCGATGGGTTCTAGCAAAGTATGGCAAGCTTTCAATGCAACCCAGAACTCTTCTTCGTCCAGAACGACAACCCTAAGAGCCTTGACGAACTTCACGTTCTCCATTATAGCAATTTCTTGCAAAACCTCCTTGTTTCGCAAAAGGCTTTCAAAGGAGAGACAGACACCACTCCATCTCGTCTTGCTCGGAAGCTTCAGGCTGCAGCTCACACCTTTGCCGTACTTTGTTGCCTGCCTTTCCTTGAATGTGGCCAACACCAAGTGAGTTTTCTTAACGTATTTGATGATATCTTTCGCCTGCTTATGCACATCTTGGATTGTGCCAAGTGTAAGTAGATCATTCATCAGCAGGTTCAGAGAGTGTGCGGCGCAACCAATCGCTGTAACGTGAGGAAATCGCTCGATAACGAGAGCCCATGCTGCTTTCATATTACTGGCATTGTCGGTTACCAGCGCCTTTACCTTTGAGCTACCGACCGATTCCATAACTGCACAGATTTCTTCTTTCAGGTAGGCCGCGGTATGACTGTTTGTGCCGGTGTTGATTGACTTGAAAAACAGTGGCGATGGTGAGCACAGCACAAAGTTTGTAACCGATTCTCCTTCGACGTTTGTCCAGCCGTCAGTGACAATTAGCGTGATGCATGAAGCCTTTTCAATGGAATTTTTCACTGATACGGTAGCGGCCTCGTATTCTGCGTCGAGCAATGGTCCAGCCAAGCTGTGCCGGCTTGGGGGCTTATAAGAAGGTCTAAGTGCTTTAAATGCAGCCACCCAATAGTCATTTGTAACCAAGGTGAAAGGAGAGTTGGAAGCATACGAGGTCTGTTAGAAAAGTATCCGACCTTTTGCCGAAGAAAAAAAACTGGTGTAAGTGGAGCGTGGGAAACCTAATCACCTTCAAGGTAGTCTCCTTGGGACTCCACATACTTCTCCCAGTGGTGCTGACATTGTTGGAAGTATTCCGAAAATGCCCCTTTCGAAAAGGAGTTTAGCTCAGCTGTCGTTGCAGCTACAATGTCCTCTCTTGTCTGAACTCGCGCTCCTTTCAATAACCTCTCTTTTTGGGAAACAGCCAGAAGTTACAGGAGGCCATATCAGGAGAGTAAGGAGTCTGTTGAACTACAGCAGTCTGGTTTTTCGCGAAAAAAGTGTGAATTTAGTGCGAGGAATGTGCAGGAGCATTGTCATGATGGATGCGCCAATTTCCTGTTGACCTCAAATTCGGCCACTTGCGCCGCACAGCACCACGCAGGCGACGGAGGACATCCCTGTAGTATTCTTTTGGTCAATGTTTACTTTGTGGGGTGCGTACGCGTGGTGTGCCACACAGAGGGAGTCAAAGAAAGCAGTCAGCATCACTCTGACATTGCTGCGCACAAGACGGGTCTTCTTTTCTTGGTGGGTACAGCCGAAATAACAAGACGCAGACACAGAAAGGAACACGTAGAACGTAGACGAAGCTGACTGTCAACTACAATTTTATTGGAAAACCCGCGCTTTTTGTTTCCTTGTCAAAAAGATCTTGCTTTTATCTCCCGTGGGGTTCGTTCAAGAATGAAATTTATTTTCTTGATAGAGAGATTGATGGTGTACTAACGCACCGCTGTCCTGTTTCCCGTATCTCCAATGCCTCAAGGATCTCACGTGTCACTTGGTCTGCAAACCTTTTCATGACTTGAACTTCATGCAACTTGGGCTCACACTTGCGCACTTTTTTTCTTTTTTTGTTTTCTTTACAATCTCTGCAATGCAGGGCTAGATTGCTGCTTGGGGCACCTGATAGCGATGCTGCATGTTCCCTTATCCTATCATTAAGGCACCTTCCCGTCTGCCCTATATATTGTTTGCCACAAGCCAGAGGGATATTATAAACCACACCTTTGACACACTCGCTGAATCTTGTTCGGTGTGCGATCTGGCATTGCTGCTTCTTTTGCCTGTTGACTCGGGCACACATGCTCATTGCCTTGTTCGGTGCAGAGCAAACAACCCGGACCCCGTGCCTCTTGCCAATCTTCATGAGGTTGTGGGTCAATCTATGAACATACGGAACCACTGCTAATTTCTCCCTTTCATTGCCTTCTTCAGGTCCACCTTTCCTTGCTTGCACTCCTTTCAATTTCCGCAGCAAGCTTTCAGCTACGCTGCTGAGCATCGGAACGGGGTAATCCGCATGTTTTAGCCTATCAATCTGCCGCCGAAAACTTGTCTCCATCTGATGCTCACACGATTTCTTCAGAGGTGACAAGAGAGCAGCACTCGATATTGCCCTTTTCACGGTCTTTGAATGGCTTGATGAAAAAGGGAGAAAATGTTTCTTCGCCCTAGGCTCGTACCTCCAACATAAGTGTCCGGGTTGGAATTCAAGGCGTAAGTCCAGGAATTGCAGCGAATCCTTGGCTGGAAGCTCGTGGGTGAATTTCAACTCTGGGAAGTTTTTGCGAAAGGTCTACAGTACGCTATCCTTGAGTCGCTCAAAGTCCGTTGAATCCTCTGTTCTGCACAGAACCAAGAAATCATCCACATAACGAAAAATCCGTGTGACGCGATTTTCTTTCACAGATTCTTGTATTCTCTTGTCGCATGCGGCCAGGTACAGGTCACTGAGTAGTGGTGCTACCTTAGAGCCGATGCTGACGCCTCTTTTTTGGACGAACAAGGAATCCTCATGAGCGACGATCGTAGAGCCAAGATAGGCGCGCAGCAGCTCTAGGAACCCTTCCACCGACACTCCGGCCGAGTTTTGAAAAGAAACGACTCCCTGCTCTTCAATGGTTTCTCTAAGTGTGGTCATCAGTTTCTTGTGCGGAATTGAATAATACATTTCTTTGATGTCAATCGAGAACCCGTACATTTCGGTCGTTTTGAACTCTTTTATCTCAGACGTTACTTCTTCCGACTTCCAGATTCTTTTTTGACAAGGAAACAAAAAGCGCGGGTTTTCCAATAAAATTGTAGTTGACAGTCAGCTTCGTCTACGTTCTACGTGTTCCTTTCTGTGTCTGCGTCTTGTTATTTCGGCTGTACCCACCAAGAATTATGAACCAACTAGCTCAGTTTTCTACTCTTTTAAGGGTCTTCTTTGTTCTTGGTGACGTGGAATGCTGCCATTGTGACGACTGGGATTTGGTTTCGGGGTCGTACCTGTACACCCAAGACTCGTCACCAGCGATTATGGTGTTGATGAAGTCGGGGTCACTGTTTTTGGAATCCAGCATATCCTGTGAGACTTCAACACGAAGCTGCTTTTGCTCCACCGTGAGCAGCTTCGGCGCGAATTTCGCCGCATCTTTCTCCATGGCCAAATTTTCGGTGGTAATGGAATGTTCAGAAAAATTGGTGATGTCCACCTCTTCCACAATTTCTCGGATAGTCACACGATGGTCCCGCGTCACCACAGCGTCCACTTCGGCAATGACCTGGTCATTTCGGCATGTTGATGGCCAACCGGAGCGTGGTTCTCTCTGCAGCGATGTGCGGCCGTCTTTAAACCAATTGTACCACTGCTTAATTTGTGTGCTGCTCATAGCATTGTCACCGAAAGCCGTCTGAATATTCCGAATGGTTTCCACTTGGTTGTCGTCCTGTTTCTGGCAAAATTTGATGCAGTAGTGCTGCTCCTGTCGCTCCGCCATTTTCCTTGCAATAAAAAACCGACTAGAGCACTGCGCACTGCCTCACTCAAACGCTGCGTGCCAGTGACTGACGCTATCGGCAGGCGAGAAAAAATTTGTGCATGCGCACGAAGGTTCAAGGTAGGCTGGTGCAAGCGTGCTTGTTTCAAATCCATGGGGTGTTCATAAAAAAAATAAAGTCGGATACTTTTCTTACAGACCTCGTATATCGCCTTTGCCAGCGCTTTATCGGCGTTCTTCTGCGCTTGAGGTGTCATCGTGTCGACGAACTGAGTCACCCTTCCACTCGCTGACGCTGCGCTGCTCGCTGTGCTGTTTACTACGCCATGAGCTTCGCTTGAACTACGACTGCTACACGAAGGACTGCGAGAGCGGCTTCGTGGTGTCACTTCCTCTCTTGGGAATTTCACGCACTGAGCAATGTGCCCAGAAAGGCGAGTGGCATTGGGAAAAGCATAGCTGCTGTTGCAGTACTTACAGACTGCGGGTCCCCGTTTCCCGCCAACGGTCTCCCCGACCGTGAAGTGCATCCACACGTTGGAAAGTGGCCGCACCATTGCAGAATTCGCTCCAACACGGATATAAATGAGGATTTCCGCAACACTTTGCGCAGGGGTGCGAAGAAAAGGCAAAAGAGTATAAAACAAGCACCAAAAGAAGAGAAACTGTATCCACCGACGAAACTTCGCCGACGGCGGAGCTGACAGTACGTGGTCACGATGGCGATTGCTCAGCCGTCGATCGGCATTTCGGTTTCACGTTCGGTGTTTCGGTTTCGCATTAGGCACTGTGTGTTGCGCAAACTTTATTTCTGTACATTTTTTCCCCCGCGGAAATTTTGACAAATTTTTCCACTGCTCGTGAAAAAACGGAAAAAAAAAATTTTTTTTTCCGGAATTTTCTCGTTTTTTTTAGCACTTCGCATCTCTAATCGGGACCAATCCGTGCCTGTTCACCGTCTAGGCGGGCTCCCGGTATTCCGCTAGCTCTAACAATTGGTACACGGTATGCTAAAGGTGTCTATTTGCGAGAACTTCGTTGACGACTTCGAGAATGAGATCCATCGTAACGCTGGCAAAACGCCAGTGCAAACGTAAGCGAAGCGACTGTAGCGACGGCCGCAATAGCCGATAGATGCCTTCAACGTGCGGCCGGCGGTAGCTTTCTTTTCGGCTGCTGCTAGGCCGCACTGCTGGGCGCCAGAAATCACGGAGTCTGCGTTACGTCATGGTCACGTCATGTTTCACGTCACTTAGTCCTGTGTCGTCATAGGAGAATCCCAAGTTTGAATCAGAGCGGCGGGAAAAACTTTTTCAACTTCGAAACCAAATTTAATAGAAATAAATGCATCTTTCGCTGCCGGCCAAGTGGCATCAAAGCCATGACATGCCGAACTATCGCATTTTACTATAAAAAAAATATCAATAGTGCTCTCCTCACTGTCCCTTTAAGTTGCTGGTAATGGAGTGGATTCCAAGAAAAGGCAAGCGTAGCAGGGGGCGGCCGAGAGTTAGGTGGGCGGATGAGATTAAGAAGTTTGCGGGTACGCGGTGGCTGCAACTGGCAAACGACAGGGTTAATTGACAATTTGCGGAAAAGCGAGCGCCACCTGTCGTGAAAGAGGGAAGCTCCACCAGAACTTTTGGTTGGAAAGTTGTTCCCGAGCAGACATGTGCAAGGCAGCGTTCAGCAGTTCTCGTGGGTTTGTTTTGTTGTTTTAGTGTTGTTTCTTTGCCGGAAACGTGCGTTTGCTAACGTGAGAGGATGATAGAGGAGGAGAACCTCCAATTTGTGTTTTTAGAAACTGGGTGGAGCGAAGATTTTTCGCGTGGTAGCCTGAAATGTGTGGCAAATCTTCTACTCCACTACCTCAGCTTTTGGCCAGGCTCATCGTGTCTGGTCCTTCAAGGAGGAAGGTTACGTCAGAAACTTGATGATGAATCTTCAAACAACTAACGATGAACTAGATTTCGCGGGATTGGCGCGTGTGCGCAGGCAGTGAGTACCAGTGTTTATGTGACAACGACATGGTTCGTCGTTAGTACGGGCCTTCCTTGTCGTTAGTTTCTCGTCATTGGTACGCTTTCTTGATAGGGCAGGATTTTGTGCTAACTTCGTACAGCACATTTTGCAGCTGGGCACACTTAACTGATTAGTAACCGACCCGCTGTACTATCTCAATCATGGCTCGTGCTGATATGGCAGAGCGTTGCCTTGAGTACTGACGGGCCGCAGGAGCGTTAGAATGTCAGGAGCACAGACCTTTGGGCTAGTTGGTTCATAGCAGACACGTACAAGCGCTAAAAAACACGGACAGAGAAGAGACTTGGACAACACAAGCGCTCGTGTTGTCCAAGTCTCTTCTCTGTCCGTGTTTTTTAGCGCTTGTACGTGTCTGCGTTAGAATGAACGGATATACGCAAAGTTGCGCTCTGCCGTGCTGCCGCTGTTCAGATAGCACGGCTTGACATTGTTGCATTTATGGTGAGTCTTCATAGTAGTATATATCATTCGGTTTCCACCGAATACGCACGTGTGTCGATGGCAACACTCTTCTAGAACGACCGAGCTGCGTGCACTTGGCAGCAAGCGCAAATACAGCAGGAATATCCGTTTCAAAATGAGCTGGGCGGGAACCTGAGCTTCGTGCTTCCTTTCTGAATGAAGTAATTTGTGCAGCCGTAGGCCAAGCAATGAGCTGGCATTTTCATTCACGCTACAAAAGCGAGGCAAGGAGCTCACATCATTCGCCGCACAACAGCGAGGGAATGCACGGCCGGCTCATGTTTTCCAACCAAAACCAAATCGCCTATAGGGGACGCTGGGTGCGCCTTCGCTGCGCATGCGTAGAAAGTTTTCCGCAAATGGTCAATTGGAGAGACATGGAAGATGCATTTGCCCTGCTGTGGGCTTAGTCAGGATGATGATAATGATGAATCGGCAAGTTATATGCGCGTCTGAAAGCTGGTTGAGATAGCTTTTTTGCATTGCATGTTAACAAAATGGCGAATCTCGCACTTATACATAAAATAAAGGCGCGGTTGGCATATAAGATAATGTTGAAGAAATCAGATTGATAACGCTGACGATAGAGCGTGCAGCGATGACACCTAATTTGGGAATCAAGCTGAACAACCTTTCAAATGCCTATTTTTGAGATCCGACATTTCGAATACATTTCCGATTAAGAAAATTTAAAAACAGGGAACACCGTCGAATTTTCAGGCCATTATTTTTCTCTATAATCTTGCTACCTAAAGTTAAAAGTAAAAGTTCATTAATAAATTTTATTACTGTACACGAGATATCAACTTTCTAGGTAAGATTTTAGTGACCTGAATGTCGATGTCTTCGTAAGCAGGTACAGAGACTAAGGCAGTGGCGGTCCCAAGGGGGGGGGGGGGGGGGGAGTCGCCTCCCCCCCCCCCCTCAAAAGCGTTTGCACATTTTCCCGAACGCCCGTTTTCGGGCTCTCATAGGGTGAGATGTGTTTTTTGAAGTAGAACTGGAAAGCTTTTTCCTCCGTGATGCGTCATGTAGTCCCCTACTTTGTACGTTCACCGTGTTAGCGGCTGCCTTATTTCACACGATTCCACGTTCTACACGTTGGGAGTTATACGAGCACAAGTCTTAGTGATTGTCAAGATATCGTGCTCCTGCCATGCCCCCACTGTTGTCTTCACATGCCGCCGGCGCGGCGACGACGGCGGCACAATTCACCTGCGGTTGCGGTGGGGCGGCTAAGAGCCACCCATTCATGTCTTTATCCCACCATGAGACACAGCGACGCCAGAGGGGATCATCCCTTTTTCGCTTGACAAGGAGCGCCGACAAGCCGCCTTGAAGGAGGGTACTGAGGGTGGAACAAAGCCACTTCCCAGAACTGAGTAATGAAGGCCGCCATCCCACTGGTGAAATGTACGGGCAGGTGCTTTGACATTCGTGGATATGCCGTGGCGGGATATCTCCGCCATCGGCTTGTTTCCCCTGGTATCCAAATGAATATTGCTCGCGTAAACGTTGAAATTTGAAATTTATTGAAATTCAGACGAAATACAATTGTCTAGGTGAAGAGGGCTAAAGGTGACACATGAGGTCACCTGACTGGGCCCTAAGCACCCTGCATTCATACAGCACAGTGTGGACATGAAAAGCAATTCAGCAAAATTCTGCAAGAATATCGTACTACAGCAAAAAACACACCCCTAAAAAAGAAAAAAAAATGAAAAAAAAACATTACAACAAAATTCTACAGGAATACCGTGTGATTCCACATACAACTATACTTGAAAAGCACACCCTTGCTACAAGTCAAAGTAATTGAGTAAAGAGAATAATCACCAATGTGTTCCCTTGACAAAACAAAGATAACCGGAATGAAGGGGATCGCCTGAAACATAACAGTAAATATACTGGCACCGCAGTTTCTACAAGCATAGTCGTTAACATTCAAATATTCACTAATGGTATAACATCTGTATCGTTCGCCATTTATTTTTCAACAAAACGCACAGAATTTTTGTGCAAATGAAATGAATAAAAAATCGTTGTTTCTCATTTTTTCTTTTTGGTATACAAAAATGTGTCCCCCCCCCTCCGCCCTCCACCCCCCCTAAAACCACGCTCTGGGACCGCCACTGGACTAAGGTATCGTTATTAAGGTGACAAGCAGCTGAGGAGTTAGATGGCATTGATACACGGAACGGATGAAGATGTGCGCGGCATCTGTATTTGGTCGCACACATATCCTTGAGAAAATGTGCATATGAAAGCGGCCCTCACGCAACATTGTTTACTCGTTGTTACCGCACAGATAAGCGTTATATCGCAAAACATAATCTTTGCAGTCAGGAAGTTTCTTCAAGATTTCAGGTGGAAGTTAAGCAGTGCCGCAGAAAGAAGTAAGAGAAGAGCTTCAAAGCGTGGCGGTTGCGATAACTTGGTGGATTTTAAGCGCGGTTCCTCGTTCCTATCAAAACGGTCTGCTTGTTTTCATCTCACCCCCTTGAGAACGAGGAACCGCCTTGGTGCTCCCCTGATAAGACGGCCCTTTGACAGTCACTGCTCAAAATTTGTTTATTTAAAGTTTCACTTCCTGCTAGGTTTCCTTGCGGCTTGCACTCTCTTACGCAAGGAAACGCTCATAAAAACGCCTCATAGACACCCACAAGTAGGGATCCTCAGAGCGTCTCATCTGGAGAGGTACGCAATTCCCGCCTTTTGGCTTTTCGGTCACGCGCTCGTGCTAACCCTTTAATTGTGTAACATTTGGTTTTCGTTTATATTTTCACATTCGCACTGTCTTTTTTTTTTACTATTCGATGCTTCGTTACGGAGTCCAAGACTAGAACATGCTGCAATGGCTCTTGGTCGTAGGTGCAGTCTAGTGTATTTGTCAATTCTCAAGCCGCAGGCAATTTTCCAAGAACGAGATGTTTTTCACGCTTCGTGCTCCTGCACTTTCTAATCTTCAATAGCTGCGAATCTGGCCCCTGGCATCAAATTGTGGCATGTTGAATACGACGAAGATGAATGCGCTGACGTGCAATGTTTGTTAACGAATTCTCGCATCGTTCAATAAGAGAAAAACTATAATTCGTCAGTCGTCTTATAGATCTTCATAAATAGATTTCATTAAAACTTCCTGTTGGGCGAGTTGGTAGTTCATATTGAATTAGAAATATTATAGCGCAAACAAAGACACGGACAAAAAAGAGAGGAAACACACACACGAGCGCTAACTGTCAACTGAATTTATTCGGTGAAAGCCACACCTTTTTATAGGCCGAAGGATCGTGAGAAAAAAATGACAAAAAACAAAACAAGGGTTGAGTCAGAGCCATCAAATCGCGAGCGCATGCGCGGGTAGACAAGGGCATCACACTTCGGTTTATCTTCCATCTAAGTAGCTGCATTAAAATAGTCAATCTCAGCCTGGAACAGAGATAAGGAAGGTTCGCTGATGCACTCGCTGCGAAGTTTATGTATGTGGTAGGCTTCTAGGCTTATCCGTGCTGTCCTGTCTTTACTTTTGCCAAGAACCTTTGTCTCCTCAAACCGGGCCACGCATGCTCCACACTTACTTACATGTGCAACAAGATGCTTGTATTTATCGCTTTTATTTTCCAAATTTAGGGCGTGCTCCCCTAGACGGTCGTTGACACAACGTCCCGTTTGGCCTACATAAAACTTTCCACAAGACAGGGGAATGGAATAAACCACTCCAGTGGAACACCTTACAAACGGCTTCTGATGCTTTTTCAGGCACTCGCGCTTTTTTGCACTGCAAATGCGCGGACAGAGCTTTCCCAACTTGTTGGGAGCCGAGAACAAGACTGGTACTCCATGCCTGCCAGCAACTTTTTTGAGGTTGTGCGAGATTTTGTGGAGGTAGGGCACAATTTCTGGCCTAGGGGCCTTTTGAAGAGCATCAGCCGTTTTTTGTCTCTTTCCACGTTTGAACTTCTGAAGGATGGCCTCAGAGACTGCTGTCAGAACCGACCAGGGAAACCCTGCAGCCACAAGCCGGCTTATCTGATAATTAAAGCTCTGGAACATCTGATGTTCCATCTGATGAACATCTGATGTCTGTAGATAATTTTTTAGCCTTATTGCAGTTTTACTTGAATGCTACTCTTATTGTTTTTAACGACCAGCCTTTTTTGCAGCGAAACGGCATTTGCATAGGGTCATGTGTAGCCCCTATTCTCTGCGACATTTTTTTAGCTAAGGTAGATAAACGGCTGGATGAGAATTTCAAGGCGGGGGGGACAGTTTTAAAAGTTTTTAGATATGTAGATGATTTTTTAGTACTTTTAACAAAGCAGGAGATCATCACCTACCCCTCTACAGTAGGTGATGTTTTAGATACTTTTAATAAACACGGTCTTGGTTTGTCTTTTACCCATGAACTGCCCGAAGTTTCGGTTTTACAGTTTTTAGACCTTAAATTAACGTTCTGTGAAGGACACGTCTGATGGGGCTATTACCCACGAGCAAAGAAGGAGTTGTTGCCGTATGACTCGGCGCACTCCAAGACTATCAAGAGAGGAATAGCGTCGCTATGCTTGGAATCTTCTCTCCAAAAATCGTGCCCACATCAGATGTTCCAGAGCTTTAATTATCAGATAAGCCGGCTTGTGGCTGCAGGGTTTCCCTGGTCGGTTCTGACAGCAGTCTCTGAGGCCATCCTTCAGAAGTTCAAACGTGGAAAGAGACAAAAACGGCTGATGCTCTTCAAAAGGCCCCTAGGCCAGAAGTTGTGCCCTACCTCCACAAAATCTCGCACAACCTCAAAAAAGTTGCTGGCAGGCATGGAGTACCAGTCTTGTTCTCGGCTCCCAACAAGTTGGGAAAGCTCTGTCCGCGCATTTGCAGTGCAAAAAAGCGCGAGTGCCTGAAAAAGCATCAGAAGCCGTTTGTAAGGTGTTCCACTGGAGTGGTTTATTCCATTCCCCTGTCTTGTGGAAAGTTTTATGTAGGCCAAACGGGACGTTGTGTCAACGACCGTCTAGGGGAGCACGCCCTAAATTTGGAAAATAAAAGCGATAAATACAAGCATCTTGTTGCACATGTAAGTAAGTGTGGAGCATGCGTGGCCCGGTTTGAGGAGAAAAAGGTTCTTGGCAAAAGTAAAGACAGGACAGCACGGATAAGCCTAGAAGCCTACCACATACATAAACTTCGCAGCGAGTGCATCAGCGAACCTTCCTTATCTCTGTTCCAGGCTGAGATTGACTATTTTAATGCAGCTACTTAGATGGAAGATAAACCGAAGTGTGATGCCCTTGTCTACCCGCGCATGCGCTCGCGATTTGATGGCTCTGACTCAACCCTTGTTTTGTTTTTTGTCATTTTTTTCTCACGATCCTTCGGCCTATAAAAAGGTGTGGCTTTCACCGAATAAATTCAGTTGACAGTTAGCGCTCGTGTGTGTGTTTCCTCTCTTTTTTGTCCGTGTCTTTGTTTGCGCTATAATATTTCTAATTCAATATAAATAGATGCAGCGGACGTATATGTAACTTTCTTCTTGGGAGTTTTAAGGGAATCTGGAGGTACAGATAAGTTTTGAACCCCCTTCTGCCATTTCAGTAAGCTTTTCGGGACTTACGTGTCAGTGCCATATGCACCGGTGCTAAGTTTTCATCTTTTCGAGCCATCTCAGGAACCTAGCAAGGAGGATACCTGTCATAGGTAGAAACGATAATTTCTCATGTTTATGAAAAAGGTTCGTGCATAAAGGCTCGTGGCAGGGACCGGCAGAATTAACTGGCCAGTTTATGAAAACTTATTATACTGTACTTACTAGCATAATCAACACATCTTCTGCTTTGGTTCCTAAAAGTAGAATTTCTTCACCTCGCATAATACATGTACTGTACCGCTGTCTTTTGGCACACAGTCTGATGATAACAAAAGTGAATGGTAGCAGGCGCGCTTTTTTAACGCTGAAGAGACTAAGCAGTATATAAGATCCATAACTGTCGAATGAGAAGGCTGCTAAACTTCACCCTACGGGACAAACAGCCAATAGGAATGTTCCGCCAGCAATCTTAGAGCCAATAGAAACCACATCTGATCATTTAAGGTTTCTTTGTTCAACCTGGCATATTAAACGTGGTTCCAACTTGTTGCGGTCCGGATCCATGCTAATGTTTTGAGTTGTTCTTGAGTGAGCATTTGTCGTGCTGTTTCTGGAAGAATTATGGATCGGTAAGTGAGCTCTACGTCCGCTTGAAATATGAGTTGTTGACTATGCTGTCCTGCCGTTGAATCGCGCTGAAGATGGCGTTTTGTTTCAATCAAAGGCTGAGATGTGTCGGATGGAGTATTTATTCTTCGGCCCTACTATCTGTCCTGTAGCGGATGGAGTATTTATTCTATCAGTCTACTATTTGCGCCTTTTTTAGCGCTTAAAATGTTTTCCTCTTACGTATTACCCCACGTAGTGAACGCACCCCCCGAACCTT
Organism: Amblyomma mixtum; assembly: GCF_055824585.1. Classification (NCBI taxonomy): domain Eukaryota; kingdom Metazoa; phylum Arthropoda; class Arachnida; order Ixodida; family Ixodidae; genus Amblyomma; species Amblyomma mixtum. The sequence goes on along the minus strand of NC_143019.1, from coordinate 137,151,769 downwards.
CAGATATTTCTTGGGAAAAAAATGCGTTCACTATGCGAGTAAATATGGTGTCGTATATACCCTAGAAGCGCCTATTCTTTCTTTTTTGTATGTGTGCAGCAGCGGCAGTAGATTCACAACGTATTTAGTAGCTTAATAACTTCTAAATGAACAAATCCGGTGTTTGTGTTATTTTAAATGTTCTGCATAGTAAACACGGTCAAGTAACTAGTCCGTAGTGCTGAGTCGGACTGGTATTTTCGTTTGCAGCAATGGCGCTAACTTCAGAAATCAGATTCAGAATTACACTGCACCGATTTAAGCTCACGAACTGATAGTTTTGAACATCAAAATTTGTTTGAAAACAAGTTTATTCACGGTTTCACTGAAAGGCTCAGAGCTTTTACAGTCTCAGAATTACCCTTTGTAACTGTTTCATTATAGTGGGCTTCTGGGTTTTTTCATTAAACAGGAAGCTTTATAAAATTCCTTTAGCAGCTGGAGTACCTCTTTCAATAACTGGTGATCTTGGAAGACGTCTACATGCCGTTCAAGTACATTTGTCAAGAATATTATCCTAATATATTAATGTTTTCATTATATTAACATTTTCTTTTCATCAACGATTAGCTGCCACCTGTCACGGTGGCAAAGTGGGTGCGCTGCCTATCCTGTGTCCGGAACGCACTCAACGTTGCAGACACCAAGCCGCTTATAGTTGCCTGATACGCCATAGCTTTCGCTCTATAACCAAGTTGAACAGTAGTTAAACAGCAGGTAATTATTCTTCTTTTGATTACAGAGTATCGTGACTCTCCTTTTCAGCTGGCCGGCAGCTGCAATAGCGGAAGCGTGACAGTCCCGGTGACACTGAAAGAGAGCGAAAAGAAATACGATTATGATATAATCGTCATTTTATCATGTCCATGCCTTTAGTGCATGAAAACCACAGGAGCACTTACTGATTCAGGCATGGTGAAGTTGCTGAATACTATTAACTATAGTATTAATTTCAAAGAAACTCGGAAAGCCTTCAGTTGGATTCGCTGCATATTAAGGTTATGATCGATAGAAGCATTGCCCGTTGCGGCATATACAAGCGCCAGGATGGGGCGCGCGTCTCTTTCGATCTCATTCAGCTAAGGACAAACTATTCAAGCAGCACTTTGTCTATTTCCACTCTGGCAGCCTATAAATATTGCGCATTTCGCACTCAGCCCCTAGCAGATATATACCGGGTGTTTCAGCGAACACACAAAAATTTTCAGGAATAGGCTTTTTGAGGCAAAAATATGACATCTGCGACAAAGTATTACCGATGTTGGCGAAACCAGAAAACCGCTGAATCGTCATAATTAGTAAGTTGTTAACAAATTGTTCATATTTAACTTTTTAACTAATAGAGTTGGATGAATAGCTGCAATTAAAGATTTGTAGCCCATCGTTAGTAATAGCCATATCAGTTTCTAGAATTTCTCTGTGGCTCGACGACAATTGGCTGGATCGTGCGAAAAAACATGCGCTTTTGAAAGCACGCAGGATAAGCAACCTCTACAGCGGACGTAACTAGTCATAAAAGCCAAATTTTGTCGAGCCACAACGGCAAGGCTATTCGCGTTTTTGCCAAACAAACGACCGGCTCTGTAATTGCAGCCAGGCGCCAACTCTAATAATTATAAGTTATTAAAAGTAATTAGTTAACCAACTTACTAGCGAAGATGATCCACCGGTTTTCTGGTGTCCGCCAGGCCTGGCCGTACCATGCCACAAAAGCCATAATTTTACCCTAGAAATCCTATTTTTGAAAGTGTTCGCTGAAACACCCAGTATATTGTTCCGCACGCTACACCCTAAACAGTTCATGTACCCAAACGTGGTCATACAGACAAGGCTGGGAGTTTCGAAAAGTACTACGTATATCTTAGTAAATACGACGGCAAAATCTGACCCAGAAATGGACAGGGAAAAGGAGCTTCGAATAGCACATGAGGTGTAAAATTGATCTGCTAGAATTCCTGATCCGAATGAATTAGCCCTGCCACTCTGATCACGGCACTCTTCCAATATTAGTGGCATTCAACTGGCCCTTGCAAATGCTTTACTTGACTGATTTGGAACGGAAGCAGAATTAGAAATACTCTTGTCGCTTCCGTGTGGTTTGAGCCAATCCCAAAACACGTTGAATTTGCGTGAAGCTGAACTCACCACCTTGATTCTTGCCCGCTGACAAAGAGCGGAATACTGGAACGTGGCTAGATAAGTCGTAAGCCTTGAAAAACTGAGACGCTCAGCTCTGCTTAATGAGGACTTCGAGCTTGCACGTTAGGTTAAGCTTTTGCCGCAAGAATGCACTTAATTGCGCCCTCAGTGCTCATTTATCTCACTCGCTTCCGTTTATAATCCCTCTGCCCTGCTCCAAGCGCAGAGTAGCCAAACGGAGCATTGTCAACCTCCCTGCCTTTCCTCTTTTCCTACCTTAACCATAATTAATGATCTGTGAAGCTCTCTGTTTTCTCCCGCATCAATCAATTTTTTTTTTACTATCGTCAAATGCCCTCTCTCTTTCACATGTTCATAGTGCTCGGGATGGCTGCTCTCTATCTCAAACATTGCTCCGGTTTCTTTTTTTTTTAAAGAGACCTCGACTTATAACGAGGCACCTGCGATGTATCTGTTTACAAGCATAAAATACAGATAGGATGAGCGGCCGTGCAAGAAACCCTTCCGTGTCAATAAATGCAATCCAATTTAAACCCACAATTTGAAAACTGGCTTCGGTCCATGACGTTTTCCTTCTCATGATTTCAGTTCACTTGTCCGTCGTTTTGTGGCGCGAGGGAAAATGAAAGTGCAAGTCCTTATCGCTTTCCTGATTGCTGCGACTGCGTGCCGTAAGTAATTTAACACAGTAGAGACATTTCGAAATATGATAAACCTAGTAACGTGAACGTGTGAAAAAGCGGGAAGAATTTTTAAGACAGAGGTAATCTCAACGCATCCCATTTGCACAAGAACAGTGGTTTAACATTATACTAGAATAGAAAGTTGGGGGAGTTGGTATACGTTCATTTTGGGTGAAAAAACAGCGCGAAGGGATGGAAGACAAAGATGAAGGAAACCACACGTGTGTTAACTTCATCTTTGTCTTCCGTCCCTTCGCGCTGTTTTTCCTCCCAAAATGGTTTAACATGTTACTGACACACACTTATCAGGGCGCGGTATCCTGTGTTCTTGTGTAAAGTTGCAAAAATTGGTCTCATGAATTCAAGAAAAATAATAACCTAAGCGTAAACGTGTCAGCAAATAATCTGGTCTCGCAATCATGACATAGAATGCAAAACTCCTCTTACAGAAGTAATGATATATAGCAAAAAAAAAGAATGCTTGGACAGGCAACTTTCACATGAAAACAAAGCAGACCTTGAGCGTGGAACTGTTCCACCTCTTACAAAAGGCACATCCAGTAACTTGGTGTGGTTTATGGAGTCTAAGGTCCCAAAGAAACTCAGGAGCAGGCATCGAAAAATTTTGACCACTTGGTCATTAACGTATACTAACAACCCACAGTACACGAACCTCTAGCGTTTCATCTCTATCGAAATGCGACTGATGTGGCCGGGATCGAACCTGCGTCTTCCGGGTCAGCAGCAGAGCACCATAAACATCATGCCACCGCGGCGGCATTCATTAACTTCAGCCATTACTTCCCGCCAAGCGTTCACTTTCTAAGAAGCTTTACGCATGACGTCGACATAACTACATCCTTTGCGATGAGGAGAGGGTGCCCATTTGCACCTGGAGCTCCATTCCTGATATTTTTTTTTCCGATATCTTTAGCTGTTCTTTTTACATATTAAAGTCCAGCTACATTTTTTTTAGCTATGAGAGAAAACGCTTGCACGTAATTTTTGTGCTCTATGGCTGGATTGACGAGGAACGGCAAAAAAAAAATAGAATGGACAAAATTTTCATTGCGTACTAGTACTTCTTGAAAAAGTCAGCCATGCGAGGATAAGCCTTTGCGCAGCCACCGGCCGTCGTATTGTTCCAGCTAGTTAAGTTTACTCAGGCGGCTAATGTGGCTAAGCAATATCTCTTCATACTTTTTGATAATGTCTCGTGACACGTACGAGATTCAAATACAATGACATCTTTCTTTCCATTCCACAAAGATGGACTTGACCTGGTGCGAGGCAATCAAGGGTAAGTACCGTGCTTCATTTACTCTTAAGACCATTGGGTACACCCCGAATTTCCTCTCTATTTGGATGTGTTTTCGTACACGTATTCTCAGCAACTAATGCACAGTGCTCATCCACGTCTTTTGAATTTTAATTCCCCATTTTGTTTTCATTGAACTAAAATACAGTTTGTGGGTTGTAGCAAATATATACAATTTATAACATTTTTCTCGGAGCAAAATTTTATGTTTGATTGCGTCGAGCAGAGAAGCACTGCAAACTGGGAGGAAGACGAAGGCCAGACAAAACACTCTGGCGCAGAATAATTCCTTTAATGCTAAAACTGATAAAGTTGATGGCCTGTTATGGTGACTGTGCCCTGAAATAGAACCTAGCAGAAGTGGATTGCGACTTCTTCCCAACAAAGCCTCACCCTCATCATCATCATCAGCCTGATTACGTTCACTGCAGGGCAAAAGCTTCTCCCATGTCTTTCCAATTAACCTCGTTCATTTGCCAGCTGCGGCCACCCTATACCCGCAAAGTTTGTAAGCTTGTCCACCCATCGAACTTTCTGTCGCTTCTTGCTACGCTTGCCTTCTCTTGGAATCCACTCCGTTACTCTTAAGGACCAGCGGTTATCTTCTCTTCGCCTTATCTCTAGCTGGTGGGAAGTTCCGCGGTCAGCTTTTTAAACATAAATAGGACAAAGGACTAAAAGCCTTCTCTGCGGATACAGCGCCGCTGTATCTGTCGCCTCTCCACCTTCTTCGCTTTCAGTACGCTCTTTCGCTTGACAAAACGACGAACCAACTTTCCCAATCATCTGTGCTTGTCTCGCTTGGATTTTAATAACATTTATCTTAAAATATGTGACGTAAATTGGCGCCATCGTATTTCAGTAGCTTTGCATCCCTGTGGAGGCAGCGGTAGAAATACTCTCCCCCCGAAACCATTTTTGCAGTTTTCAAAACGAAGATGAAATGTAAGAAAAAGTAAATGCGAGGTCAAATACAAGGGTCATGTCTACTGAAGTTTTTTAAAAAAAAAGATGCACTGAATCAACTCCTTAGCAGCTGCAAGTTACGCAGTCGATATCAGCGCCATTTATACGTTTATTATTTTGTTTATCAGTTTCCCTGTACAGACCACATTGTAACAGCTACTTAATATTTTGAATTGAAATACTTTCGACAACGGTCCACCTGCGGCAAACGTAACAAAGTGTAGCACAACATAATGTTCCAAATGTCTTGAGTGTTAACTCGGACCATGCTGCCATCAATGAGCGGTGTCTAAGATGGCAGTTCGGAGAAGCACATTTGGGGAGGCATTTTTGGGTGCGCACTCGGAAACGATGTCGTTAAAGAATTCGTATTTTTGTCTGGCCAATTGTGGCAATTTTTGAGAAGGTCTAGCTGTGCTAGTTGCCAGAACACAGGGCTTATGGTACTGAGAAATGAATACAGGAGCTTCTTGTGCACAAAAGACTCCTTCGTCACCTGACTCTTCCACATACTCCAAACATCTTGGCCTTTGAAAACAACCTGCGAAAGTGGTTGCTCTCGGTAGCCATTATTGAAAAATTTGCGAATGAAAGAGGTCTATGCACGTTTTCTAGCGTAGATTAACGAATACTTTTTAGCCTACGTCTGTCGAGGACAATCTAGCCCTGCTCTGAACCTGTTATTGGGCGGTGCTCAGTATTGCTACGTACTTAGCCAAACTCTCGCGCGCCTGGCCTCCCACAGGCACTAACTATCCATCTATGTAATAGGCAAACGAATCTGTCAAAATAATCATGCAGGGTCGAAGAAATCGCACACTTTACACGAGGAAAGACGTACTGAGTAGGAGGGGTGAGGGTTCCTTGAAACATGTAATTTTTTTTTGGCTAGTAGTTTCCAGGGAGTCACTTTGACTTAGAAAAACATTGTTTTCTTTTAGAAGTCATATTTCATTGCAGAAATTGGAATTAATTTATAGTTTGCAATCAAACAATCCTGAAGAAAACTATATACGCCAAGTATATTGGTAGGAACTCAGCTTCAACTTTGCCCAGTTGTTCAAGCGAGACCCTGCCTTTCTTAGGTATCAGTATTGTTGAGGAACTTTCTTGCAATACTCAGTATAGTGGAAGTGTAACTTTCGTGGATCGGACAGTTGGGTTCTAAATCATGAACACTACTTAAAATTACTGTTCCAATAGGTTCATAAGGCGCATAGGGCAAGCAAAACAGAAAAAAAAACAATTTCCTGGTGTCTTGTTAATCTAAAATGACGAAATCATCCTCAAGATCTCTGATTGACTCGCAAGCTTCTACACTTTTGGGTATAGCCTGAACACATGAAGTTGGAAATAAAGCGTCGAGCAAGCATGCCTGATTTCTTTCTTTCTTCGATTGGAAGATCCATGAATGCATACCCTCGGTATGCATTCTCGATACTTGGTATTAAAATTTCCGCTTAAGAACTCATATGTAGCTTTTACAGAGCTAGGATCAATTCTGAAGTACTCTAGGCTTTTCGGATACAAGCTGCAGATCGAAGACAATGACGAGCCTTTCACTGAATATTAAAGATTGTTTAGCATCGTCATAGTGGCGTTGCATCTGATTTTTTCTCACGAGAACTCAATGCGAATGCAGAGATCTCGGTGTGACTGTATACAGCAGCGGTCGTATGTTTTTTTTGTATCATACAGAGGTTTCAAATTGCAATTATTAAAGATAACTTTACTCAGGTGACTTCAAACCAGCGTGTATCTATGACCCTGAATGTTTCTTTAGTTCCTGAAAAAAGACTTTATCACAGGAAATCATGCTGCACTCTTTAATTCGACGACCGGAGCTGACAACGGTGCAGGTTGTCAAGACATGCAGTTTTTCGTTCGATATGCCCGAACGTACTCTTTGCATTTCTATGATATAAAATACTCGCAAGGAAGTCTTCCAGGATCCCACACCGCTTGTCTTTCACATTATCGAGGCGAAATCATTATATGTTCAATTAGCAGAAAAGCCGTCCACCGTTGTTAACCGTCTAAGGCACGAAGTTCCTCACTGGCGTCACCATGCTCTTGCATGACGACAGCAGTAGATTATACGATAGTGACGTCTACAGAAAAGAAGAAAATATCAATTTTCTTTTGAAGGCGCGGGCAATTCAACAAAGGACCTTCAGATTCCAAAGCGAGCACGAAATCCATAGGCCACGAAACTACGTTACTTCTTAGCGAATAAAGGTTAACCTAGTGTAGGCTCTTTCTTACGACTCTATGCTGATGAGTAGGTGTGTTGTTAGAAAGGAACGAATCTTTAATGAACCTCGCAACAGAGCCCACGTTCAGACAACGCTTTCGCATTCTCACATGTCAGCAGTCTTAATTGTTTCTGCTCAATGTTTTCCCCTGCGTTATAGCAGGCGGTGCACAGGAGATCCCACTACAAGGGCTCTGAATAAGTTATAGCACACTTCACTATTCAGGAATGGGTACCTTTGCATAAGCTTCCGTCTAAAAGGGTACATGTTCTAGCTAAACATGCACACAATGTTGGCCATGTAAGCTGACATCGCCAAGACGTTCTCAGAGTGCGAAATATCTCAATAGTAACTATTCAAGCCGATTCGAAACTTTCCTAAATCTCCGCGGTGTCACGCATTGAAGTAACTGCTGTGCTAATAAGAGTGCCGCGTCTGCTCTTCTTGAGCTCTCCCATTTCGAAACCTTTTCGCAGGAGACCCGACGATGACGGAGTGCTCGGCAGGTACAAGAGAGGTAAGCACGTTTCTTCCCTTGAAAACATTTCTTTGAGAAGCTGCTGTGTTTCCCCCGAACGATGTAATGCACTTGAAATTTCGTTATTAATAGCAATTCAGTCCAAGCACGTGTGTAATTTCCAATGATTGCAGAGTTTTGAGTGCCAAGCTGCAGAAGCGGCAGTCAAAATATATTGAAGTGGAAGGGCGGGGATTTATATTTACATGCGAATTTTCATTGGGCTGACAGAAATCTCAGCCTATGGGCATTTTCGCCATTCGTACTGCAGTACTATACTGCACTGTGGTTGTAATGTGGCCACTGGCGCCGGCTGTCACAACTTGTTACAAATAACCATAGGAGGAATAAGCTGAGGATGATAATGCGGATTTCGAAACAGAACAAAGGTCTTTGGGAAGTACTCATTCGGAGTCAGATGTTAGCTCAATGCGCTTTTTTTGCCGCGTTTAAAAGGCCTCGTAATTTAAGTGGGGAGGTGTACGGCAATGACAGAAAGATTTGTTTAGAACATGTGCGTCTAGAAAACAACACCACACATTACTACGAACCACGTACTTGTATATAAGACTGCTATATTTCACAATATTGTCACGTGTTCTAGGCAGCTGTTACAGTTTCATCAGGGCTCTCAAAGCTCCTATACCTGCTGTTGGCCACGTATTACAGACGCCACCGGCAATTCCTCAAGTTCCGTTTATAGAAGACGGTGGACGCACCAAACGGCGTATTAATCTCCACCGTATCGGAGGACCAAAATACCTGAGCGCAAGGCGTGCTCGTATGGCATCTGCCTCACACCCTGACTGGCCCAAAATCGAGACTGCTTGGTGAGGTGGACAGATGCATCGGTGTCCGTCTGCTCTGGGCGCGGCCGCACGCCGCGCTTTCCCTGGGTTTTTGCACACCCTTTCCCTGCGATTGTGGCATGTTTACGTCGGTCGCGCTGGTGGTCACCAATGGTAATCGCAGTGCTGCGAGGAGAACAGAACATATTTTGCATGTTTCCATTGCCACATACTTCTCTTTGCTTTCAGTAGTAAAGAGATATTTCTCCTCAAGGGACACTACATGTCAATGTTATAACATTCCATAAATAGCAGGCATAAAGCTGTTTTCATTCACCAGAAGTGTTAAGTTTTTTTAAATGGGGCAGCTGAAATTTCTATTATATCATTTCGTGGAGGCTGGGTTCACGCTACACAACCACTGTCAATCAGTGCACAGTGAGTGAAGTTAATTAAATGCATGCACGATCTCCCTTAAAATCGTAGAAAAGTGCAAGAATTCTGTAATGTTTATGTTAACACACGTGAAATGAAACCATTAGCACGAAAGGTCTTCACTGTCCGTTCTAATATATGCAACAACAATAGAATTCAATTAAAATAAAATTTAATCATTGGTTCCCAATATGCGCCTACTCTTGTGCGGACCGAACACAATGACTTTTCGTCAACAGCAGCGACTTAATCGTAGTTCATGATCGACCACTGAGATTAGTGCCGCGTTTCTGCCACAATGTTGTCAACGCCAAAGCATGCAGCGCACATCTGTCGCTACCGCCACGTAGCTTAAAGCACGACAGAGATGTCCACTGTGCCAAAGGGCAGTTATGATGCGCCTTTCTTTTGCCTTCGAAGCTCTCCCTCGCTCTTCGCCGGTTTCGTAGCTTAAAGCGCTGCTAAGGTGTCCACTGTACCAGAAGGCAGTTATGCACATGTTTTGCTTCATCTCAAGATCAAATGAAAATTAAATTTCCAGACACGGTGATCTTGGCTTTACCCAGCGATATGAAGCTTTCACTTCAAAAAGAAGGGTGTCAGGAGTAACCTGTATGGAGGAGCAGCAAAAGTGCATAGCAACCATCATTGCTCCTGTCTTCTCAAGTCCACTGAATGCCTTCTTGGACAGGGAATACATCCGCGTGTGGCCGAAGTCAGTGGAAGGGGAGCTGGAGGTTGTTAGCGCTAATACCGAGGCAGGTGAAATGACGGGAAGGCATGCCTGGTTAGTACACTGCATTGTAGTGCGTTCTCAGCGTCTTTTTCCTGCGACGCTGCCTTGTGATTTTATTTTTCAGACCAACAAGGTCATCCAACGAGCGGTGGACAACAAGATAATCCCACGAACGGTCGAGACCCTACCTTGCCGGACAATGTAGGCAGAGACCTTGAGCTAAAACTCATGGGGCTATCCTTGGACCGGTTGGCTGACAATCCCAACATACATCCTTTTTGGCGCACCGTTGGCAAGTTTGTGGCCCGCAGAGTACTGAGCCCATGGGGACACATCTTGGGATGGTTGCTCCACGCCGATCCTGCGTATTGACGCTCAACGGCAGAGAAATGGCCTTGACGCAAGACTAAAGTTTTCGTTATCCGTAATAAAGGAAACTAAATAGTACTGTAGGTTCGTTGCACCTACACACATTGATAAACAAGAACTAGCGGGATATATATAGAATAAAGTAGAGACCACTTCACATAGGCCTAGACATGCAGATTTCGAAGATGAGGTCTGTAATGCGCCAATATTTGTGATGTTACCCTTCGCCAAAGAGAGCTTTCGCCGAAGGAAGCCGCAACGCACCACTGTTTTAGTTAATCTGCAGCTAGAGAGAATACAAAGTAAATATTTTGGGAAGCTCTGTCATATTGTCGAGCTGTATTGCCATTTTCTGATAACTGTCAGCGTGCTACACAGAATTCGTAACCCCAGAATTTTTTTTAGCTTTCTTGGCAGCACTCTGCTACGCTGCAGTGAGCGGCTTCTGCAGCGAGGGACACAGTCTAAACAGCTGAGCGTTGCATAAGTGCGAGTTTTCCGCGCCCCATAGCACACACCAACTAAATAGACACGCGCACTCTAAAGCGTTTACGCAAAAATGTACAGTCGATCATTTCCAGTGATATGTTGAAAGAGTTATTTCCCTACCTGTTCGCCATCATATTGCAGATTTCAACAGCAGGATACGGATGGACATAGCACAAGAACAACTCAGTGTAACAACCCTCCGCCTTTATAGCGAGCAGAGGCGCGATGTCCTATTTACGGTCACCCGCCGTCCCTCCAAACAGTTTTGCGGACACAGTAAAAAGTTAGGGCGGCCAACAGTGCCGCAAGAATGCACTTAATTGCGCCCTCAGTGCTCATTTATCTCACTCGCTTCCGTTTATAATCCCTCTGCCCTGCTCCAAGCGCAGAGTAGCCAAACGGAGCATTGTCAACCTCCCTGCCTTTCCTCTTTTCCTACCTTAACCATAATTAATGATCTGTGAAGCTCTCTGTTTTCTCCCGCATCAATCAATTTTTTTTTTACTATCGTCAAATGCCCTCTCTCTTTCACATGTTCATAGTGCTCGGGATGGCTGCTCTCTATCTCAAACATTGCTCCGGTTTCTTTTTTTTTTAAAGAGACCTCGACTTATAACGAGGCACCTGCGATGTATCTGTTTACAAGCATAAAATACAGATAGGATGAGCGGCCGTGCAAGAAACCCTTCCGTGTCAATAAATGCAATCCAATTTAAACCCACAATTTGAAAACTGGCTTCGGTCCATGACGTTTTCCTTCTCATGATTTCAGTTCACTTGTCCGTCGTTTTGTGGCGCGAGGGAAAATGAAAGTGCAAGTCCTTATCGCTTTCCTGATTGCTGCGACTGCGTGCCGTAAGTAATTTAACACAGTAGAGACATTTCGAAATATGATAAACCTAGTAACGTGAACGTGTGAAAAAGCGGGAAGAATTTTTAAGACAGAGGTAATCTCAACGCATCCCATTTGCACAAGAACAGTGGTTTAACATTATACTAGAATAGAAAGTTGGGGGAGTTGGTATACGTTCATTTTGGGTGAAAAAACAGCGCGAAGGGATGGAAGACAAAGATGAAGGAAACCACACGTGTGTTAACTTCATCTTTGTCTTCCGTCCCTTCGCGCTGTTTTTCCTCCCAAAATGGTTTAACATGTTACTGACACACACTTATCAGGGCGCGGTATCCTGTGTTCTTGTGTAAAGTTGCAAAAATTGGTCTCATGAATTCAAGAAAAATAATAACCTAAGCGTAAACGTGTCAGCAAATAATCTGGTCTCGCAATCATGACATAGAATGCAAAACTCCTCTTACAGAAGTAATGATATATAGCAAAAAAAAAAGAATGCTTGGACAGGCAACTTTCACATGAAAACAAAGCAGACCTTGAGCGTGGAACTGTTCCACCTCTTACAAAAGGCACATCCAGTAACTTGGTGTGGTTTATGGAGTCTAAGGTCCCAAAGAAACTCAGGAGCAGGCATCGAAAAATTTTGACCACTTGGTCATTAACGTATACTAACAACCCACAGTACACGAACCTCTAGCGTTTCATCTCTATCGAAATGCGACTGATGTGGCCGGGATCGAACCTGCGTCTTCCGGGTCAGCAGCAGAGCACCATAAACATCATGCCACCGCGGCGGCATTCATTAACTTCAGCCATTACTTCCCGCCAGGCGTTCACTTTCTAAGAAGCTTTACGCATGACGTCGACATAACTACATCCTTTGCGATGAGGAGAGGGTGCCCATTTGCACCCGGAGCTCCATTCCTGATATTTTTTTTTCCGATATCTTTAGCTGTTCTTTTTACATATTAAAGTCCAGCTACATTTTTTTTAGCTATGAGAGAAAACGCTTGCACGTAATTTTTGTGCTCTATGGCTGGATTGACGAGGAACGGCAAAAAAAAAATAGAATGGAAAAATTTTCATTGCGTACTAGTACTTCTTGAAAAAGTCAGCCATGCGAGGATAAGCCTTTGCGCAGCCACCGGCCGTCGTATTGTTCCAGCTAGTTAAGTTTACTCAGGCGGCTAATGTGGCTAAGCAATATCTCTTCATACTTTTTGATAATGTCTCGTGACACGTACGAGATTCAAATACAATGACATCTTTCTTTCCATTCCACAAAGATGGACTTGACCTGGTGCGAGGCAATCAAGGGTAAGTACCGTGCTTCATTTACTCTTAAGACCATTGGGTACACCCCGAATTTCCTCTCTATTTGGATGTGTTTTCGTACACGTATTCTCAGCAACTAATGCACAGTGCTCATCCACGTCTTTTGAATTTTAATTCCCCATTTTGTTTTCATTGAACTAAAATACAGTTTGTGGGTTGTAGCAAATATATACAATTTATAACATTTTTCTCGGAGCAAAATTTTATGTTTGATTGCGTCGAGCAGAGAAGCACTGCAAACTGGGAGGAAGACGAAGGCCAGACAAAACACTCTGGCGCAGAATAATTCCTTTAATGCTAAAACTGATAAAGTTGATGGCCTGTTATGGTGACTGTGCCCTGAAATAGAACCTAGCAGAAGTGGATTGCGACTTCTTCCCAACAAAGCCTCACCCTCATCATCATCATCAGCCTGATTACGTTCACTGCAGGGCAAAAGCTTCTCCCATGTCTTTCCAATTAACCTCGTTCATTTGCCAGCTGCGGCCACCCTATACCCGCAAAGTTTGTAAGCTTGTCCACCCATCGAACTTTCTGTCGCTTCTTGCTACGCTTGCCTTCTCTTGGAATCCACTCCGTTACTCTTAAGGACCAGCGGTTATCTTCTCTTCGCCTTATCTCTAGCTGGTGGGAAGTTCCGCGGTCAGCTTTTTAAACATAAATAGGACAAAGGACTAAAAGCCTTCTCTGCGGATACAGCGCCGCTGTATCTGTCGCCTCTCCACCTTCTTCGCTTTCAGTACGCTCTTTCGCTTGACAAAACGACGAACCAACTTTCCCAATCATCTGTGCTTGTCTCGCTTGGATTTTAATAACATTTATCTTAAAATATGTGACGTAAATTGGCGCCATCGTATTTCAGTAGCTTTGCATCCCTGTGGAGGCAGCGGTAGAAATACTCTCCCCCCGAAACCATTTTTGCAGTTTTCAAAACGAAGATGAAATGTAAGAAAAAGTAAATGCGAGGTCAAATACAAGGGTCATGTCTACTGAAGTTTTTTAAAAAAAAAGATGCACTGAATCAACTCCTTAGCAGCTGCAAGTTACGCAGTCGATATCAGCGCCATTTATACGTTTATTATTTTGTTTATCAGTTTCCCTGTACAGACCACATTGTAACAGCTACTTAATATTTTGAATTGAAATACTTTCGACAACGGTCCACCTGCGGCAAACGTAACAAAGTGTAGCACAACATAATGTTCCAAATGTCTTGAGTGTTAACTCGGACCATGCTGCCATCAATGAGCGGTGTCTAAGATGGCAGTTCGGAGAAGCACATTTGGGGAGGCATTTTTGGGTGCGCACTCGGAAACGATGTCGTTAAAGAATTCGTATTTTTGTCTGGCCAATTGTGGCAATTTTTGAGAAGGTCTAGCTGTGCTAGTTGCCAGAACACAGGGCTTATGGTACTGAGAAATGAATACAGGAGCTTCTTGTGCACAAAAGACTCCTTCGTCACCTGACTCTTCCACATACTCCAAACATCTTGGCCTTTGAAAACAACCTGCGAAAGTGGTTGCTCTCGGTAGCCATTATTGAAAAATTTGCGAATGAAAGAGGTCTATGCACGTTTTCTAGCGTAGATTAACGAATACTTTTTAGCCTACGTCTGTCGAGGACAATCTAGCCCTGCTCTGAACCTGTTATTGGGCGGTGCTCAGTATTGCTACGTACTTAGCCAAACTCTCGCGCGCCTGGCCTCCCACAGGCACTAACTATCCATCTATGTAATAGGCAAACGAATCTGTCAAAATAATCATGCAGGGTCGAAGAAATCGCACACTTTACACGAGGAAAGACGTACTGAGTAGGAGGGGTGAGGGTTCCTTGAAACATGTAATTTTTTTTTGGCTAGTAGTTTCCAGGGAGTCACTTTGACTTAGAAAAACATTGTTTTCTTTTAGAAGTCATATTTCATTGCAGAAATTGGAATTAATTTATAGTTTGCAATCAAACAATCCTGAAGAAAACTATATACGCCAAGTATATTGGTAGGAACTCAGCTTCAACTTTGCCCAGTTGTTCAAGCGAGACCCTGCCTTTCTTAGGTATCAGTATTGTTGAGGAACTTTCTTGCAATACTCAGTATAGTGGAAGTGTAACTTTCGTGGATCGGACAGTTGGGTTCTAAATCATGAACACTACTTAAAATTACTGTTCCAATAGGTTCATAAGGCGCATAGGGCAAGCAAAACAGAAAAAAAACAATTTCCTGGTGTCTTGTTAATCTAAAATGACGAAATCATCCTCAAGATCTCTGATTGACTCGCAAGCTTCTACACTTTTGGGTATAGCCTGAACACATGAAGTTGGAAATAAAGCGTCGAGCAAGCATGCCTGATTTCTTTCTTTCTTCGATTGGAAGATCCATGAATGCATACCCTCGGTATGCATTCTCGATACTTGGTATTAAAATTTCCGCTTAAGAACTCATATGTAGCTTTTACAGAGCTAGGATCAATTCTGAAGTACTCTAGGCTTTTCGGATACAAGCTGCAGATCGAAGACAATGACGAGCCTTTCACTGAATATTAAAGATTGTTTAGCATCGTCATAGTGGCGTTGCATCTGATTTTTTCTCACGAGAACTCAATGCGAATGCAGAGATCTCGGTGTGACTGTATACAGCAGCGGTCGTATGTTTTTTTTGTATCATACAGAGGTTTCAAATTGCAATTATTAAAGATAACTTTACTCAGGTGACTTCAAACCAGCGTGTATCTATGACCCTGAATGTTTCTTTAGTTCCTGAAAAAAGACTTTATCACAGGAAATCATGCTGCACTCTTTAATTCGACGACCGGAGCTGACAACGGTGCAGGTTGTCAAGACATGCAGTTTTTCGTTCGATATGCCCGAACGTACTCTTTGCATTTCTATGATATAAAATACTCGCAAGGAAGTCTTCCAGGATCCCACACCGCTTGTCTTTCACATTATCGAGGCGAAATCATTATATGTTCAATTAGCAGAAAAGCCGTCCACCGTTGTTAACCGTCTAAGGCACGAAGTTCCTCACTGGCGTCACCATGCTCTTGCATGACGACAGCAGTAGATTATACGATAGTGACGTCTACAGAAAAGAAGAAAATATCAATTTTCTTTTGAAGGCGCGGGCAATTCAACAAAGGACCTTCAGATTCCAAAGCGAGCACGAAATCCATAGGCCACGAAACTACGTTACTTCTTAGCGAATAAAGGTTAACCTAGTGTAGGCTCTTTCTTACGACTCTATGCTGATGAGTAGGTGTGTTGTTAGAAAGGAACGAATCTTTAATGAACCTCGCAACAGAGCCCACGTTCAGACAACGCTTTCGCATTCTCACATGTCAGCAGTCTTAATTGTTTCTGCTCAATGTTTTCCCCTGCGTTATAGCAGGCGGTGCACAGGAGATCCCACTACAAGGGCTCTGAATAAGTTATAGCACACTTCACTATTCAGGAATGGGTACCTTTGCATAAGCTTCCGTCTAAAAGGGTACATGTTCTAGCTAAACATGCACACAATGTTGGCCATGTAAGCTGACATCGCCAAGACGTTCTCAGAGTGCGAAATATCTCAATAGTAACTATTCAAGCCGATTCGAAACTTTCCTAAATCTCCGCGGTGTCACGCATTGAAGTAACTGCTGTGCTAATAAGAGTGCCGCGTCTGCTCTTCTTGAGCTCTCCCATTTCGAAACCTTTTCGCAGGAGACCCGACGATGACGGAGTGCTCGGCAGGTACAAGAGAGGTAAGCACGTTTCTTCCCTTGAAAACATTTCTTTGAGAAGCTGCTGTGTTTCCCCCGAACGATGTAATGCACTTGAAATTTCGTTATTAATAGCAATTCAGTCCAAGCACGTGTGTAATTTCCAATGATTGCAGAGTTTTGAGTGCCAAGCTGCAGAAGCGGCAGTCAAAATATATTGAAGTGGAAGGGCGGGGATTTATATTTACATGCGAATTTTCATTGGGCTGACAGAAATCTCAGCCTATGGGCATTTTCGCCATTCGTACTGCAGTACTATACTGCACTGTGGTTGTAATGTGGCCACTGGCGCCGGCTGTCACAACTTGTTACAAATAACCATAGGAGGAATAAGCTGAGGATGATAATGCGGATTTCGAAACAGAACAAAGGTCTTTGGGAAGTACTCATTCGGAGTCAGATGTTAGCTCAATGCGCTTTTTTTGCCGCGTTTAAAAGGCCTCGTAATTTAAGTGGGGAGGTGTACGGCAATGACAGAAAGATTTGTTTAGAACATGTGCGTCTAGAAAACAACACCACACATTACTACGAACCACGTACTTGTATATAAGACTGCTATATTTCACAATATTGTCACGTGTTCTAGGCAGCTGTTACAGTTTCATCAGGGCTCTCAAAGCTCCTATACCTGCTGTTGGCCACGTATTACAGACGCCACCGGCAATTCCTCAAGTTCCGTTTATAGAAGACGGTGGACGCACCAAACGGCGTATTAATCTCCACCGTATCGGAGGACCAAAATACCTGAGCGCAAGGCGTGCTCGTATGGCATCTGCCTCACACCCTGACTGGCCCAAAATCGAGACTGCTTGGTGAGGTGGACAGATGCATCGGTGTCCGTCTGCTCTGGGCGCGGCCGCACGCCGCGCTTTCCCTGGGTTTTTGCACACCCTTTCCCTGCGATTGTGGCATGTTTACGTCGGTCGCGCTGGTGGTCACCAATGGTAATCGCAGTGCTGCGAGGAGAACAGAACATATTTTGCATGTTTCCATTGCCACATACTTCTCTTTGCTTTCAGTAGTAAAGAGATATTTCTCCTCAAGGGACACTACATGTCAATGTTATAACATTCCATAAATAGCAGGCATAAAGCTGTTTTCATTCACCAGAAGTGTTAAGTTTTTTTAAATGGGGCAGCTGAAATTTCTATTATATCATTTCGTGGAGGCTGGGTTCACGCTACACAACCACTGTCAATCAGTGCACAGTGAGTGAAGTTAATTAAATGCATGCACGATCTCCCTTAAAATCGTAGAAAAGTGCAAGAATTCTGTAATGTTTATGTTAACACACGTGAAATGAAACCATTAGCACGAAAGGTCTTCACTGTCCGTTCTAATATATGCAACAACAATAGAATTCAATTAAAATAAAATTTAATCATTGGTTCCCAATATGCGCCTACTCTTGTGCGGACCGAACACAATGACTTTTCGTCAACAGCAGCGACTTAATCGTAGTTCATGATCGACCACTGAGATTAGTGCCGCGTTTCTGCCACAATGTTGTCAACGCCAAAGCATGCAGCGCACATCTGTCGCTACCGCCACGTAGCTTAAAGCACGACAGAGATGTCCACTGTGCCAAAGGGCAGTTATGATGCGCCTTTCTTTTGCCTTCGAAGCTCTCCCTCGCTCTTCGCCGGTTTCGTAGCTTAAAGCGCTGCTAAGGTGTCCACTGTACCAGAAGGCAGTTATGCACATGTTTTGCTTCATCTCAAGATCAAATGAAAATTAAATTTCCAGACACGGTGATCTTGGCTTTACCCAGCGATATGAAGCTTTCACTTCAAAAAGAAGGGTGTCAGGAGTAACCTGTATGGAGGAGCAGCAAAAGTGCATAGCAACCATCATTGCTCCTGTCTTCTCAAGTCCACTGAATGCCTTCTTGGACAGGGAATACATCCGCGTGTGGCCGAAGTCAGTGGAAGGGGAGCTGGAGGTTGTTAGCGCTAATACCGAGGCAGGTGAAATGACGGGAAGGCATGCCTGGTTAGTACACTGCATTGTAGTGCGTTCTCAGCGTCTTTTTCCTGCGACGCTGCCTTGTGATTTTATTTTTCAGACCAACAAGGTCATCCAACGAGCGGTGGACAACAAGATAATCCCACGAACGGTCGAGACCCTACCTTGCCGGACAATGTAGGCAGAGACCTTGAGCTAAAACTCATGGGGCTATCCTTGGACCGGTTGGCTGACAATCCCAACATACATCCTTTTTGGCGCACCGTTGGCAAGTTTGTGGCCCGCAGAGTACTGAGCCCATGGGGACACATCTTGGGATGGTTGCTCCACGCCGATCCTGCGTATTGACGCTCAACGGCAGAGAAATGGCCTTGACGCAAGACTAAAGTTTTCGTTATCCGTAATAAAGGAAACTAAATAGTACTGTAGGTTCGTTGCACCTACACACATTGATAAACAAGAACTAGCGGGATATATATAGAATAAAGTAGAGACCACTTCACATAGGCCTAGACATGCAGATTTCGAAGATGAGGTCTGTAATGCGCCAATATTTGTGATGTTACCCTTCGCCAAAGAGAGCTTTCGCCGAAGGAAGCCGCAACGCACCACTGTTTTAGTTAATCTGCAGCTAGAGAGAATACAAAGTAAATATTTTGGGAAGCTCTGTCATATTGTCGAGCTGTATTGCCATTTTCTGATAACTGTCAGCGTGCTACACAGAATTCGTAACCCCAGAATTTTTTTTAGCTTTCTTGGCAGCACTCTGCTACGCTGCAGTGAGCGGCTTCTGCAGCGAGGGACACAGTCTAAACAGCTGAGCGTTGCATAAGTGCGAGTTTTCCGCGCCCCATAGCACACACCAACTAAATAGACACGCGCACTCTAAAGCGTTTACGCAAAAATGTACAGTCGATCATTTCCAGTGATATGTTGAAAGAGTTATTTCCCTACCTGTTCGCCATCATATTGCAGATTTCAACAGCAGGATACGGATGGACATAGCACAAGAACAACTCAGTGTAACAACCCTCCGCCTTTATAGCGAGCAGAGGCGCGATGTCCTATTTACGGTCACCCGCCGTCCCTCCAAACAGTTTTGCGGACACAGTAAAAAGTTAGGGCGGCCAACAGTGAAGCACGTGTGTCGATGCTGGATCGAGGAATCACTTCACGACAGTCACTTCTGTAAAAAAATGGATAGTTACAGCCAGCAGTTCAAAGGACACAAATAAACAATTAAATAACTTAGCGGAAACGGCGCGACGAGCCTTCTAGAAGGCTCTTTTTTCACCCGGCCACCGCTCCTCCAAGACGTCAGTGGCTCAGATTTCAACGAGGCGACATGACGTCAGGCGTCACAATGACAACGACGTTAACGCGCGGGCAAAGCGCACAAACCAACGACCGACACACCACGCCCTCTCCTATGACCTCACGATGGCCCCACCCAAAGTCACCACATGACGTCACGGTGTGACGTCATGCGTCACCATGGCAACCACGTTAGCTGGACGTCACCACTCGCAAATACTGCATCATCTTTTTTCCATACATTTTCATTTTTTTTAGTTAACGTTTTTGCACTTGCTACGTGTTTTCCCAGAATTTTGACATCAACTGTTTTCACGCCCTCATACTATATCGATGTCCGGTACTATTTTGACATCTAAGCGGCATTTTTGGCTTCAATTAATTTATTAATTACTCCACACTGACCAAATTTTGACGTGCATTATCCTCACAGCATACTCTATCACACAGTATCACTTTCTTTTCGCTGAACTCATACGAATGGAGAATTGCTGCCGACCCTTCATTCAGACACGAAATCGTCGAGGCCGCCAATGTTCACGCCCAAGGACTGATAAACGGGGTGGCGGCAGACTCGAGCCTGGGCGACACGAGAGAGCGCATGCATACCTTCAGTTAGCTGACGCAGACATATCGGCCCCACCCATCCCTTACCAACCACCACCATATCCTGTGGCGCCGCCTACAGACGCGAACACTCCCCACCACCTACCTACTATTCTGCATCCACCCGGGTGCTTTCACCTCATCCTGTTACTTGTGGTCCCACCCCACCGCTACCCTAACACACATCCTCATGGAGTGTCCGGCTGATCCTCCCCCGCCGGGCTCGGAGCTCTCCACCTGGGAGGAATGAGAGGCCTCACAGCGCGCGACGGACCCGCACCAGCAGAAGACCGCCACCATACGGGCCGCGGATGTGGTGCAGCGTCATGGCCTCCAAGACATCTAGCGCAGTATAAATGCCTGTATAAATGCTCCCACCACGTAGCCAAATTCAGTTCCAAGTCTAGCATGTGCCCCATCGTTTCTCTCCTGACTGTGGCTTTTTGCGTTAGTTACTTTGTCTGGATGGTCGTTCTTCTCTTTACATTTTATTTTGAGGTTCGGCGTATGAGCACTCTCGTTAGTTTACCCTACCTGGTGTTCGTATCTTCAGTAACGAGCTGAAAGTATTAACTTACTCATGTCATCAGGAATTATTCTCTGCTGACAACACAAGCGTCGATTATTCGGTCGGTTTGATGGAACAATTTGCTTTCGAGTCTTGTGTCCAGATTAATCGTTCCAACAGTTGTGGTCACTGTTTGGGTTCCGGGGATCCATACACTAGATGATTATGGTGATGTTGGTCGGCGTGTCCTCCGCCCATGTTCTGCCATGGGGTCCTGTTGATTGCCTTTGAACACACTGCATGTCACTGGAAACAACCCATACCGTCCCCACCGCTCTACGTTCATGCTTTTTGCCACAACGTCCCTGGTAAATTTACGGGGCTACGACCTGAAGCGTGAATTACAACGACAGCTCTAAATGGCAGGTTCGAAGAAATCGCGGCGCCGTCGTCGTCCGTGCTCTCCTCCTCCCCACCGGGAACGGTCACTCACGCGTGACTCTCGTCCGTGTCACAAGCCAACCAGCAGCCATGTTCGAAGGGTGCTAGAGTGCGGCATACATGGACGGAAGAAAACTAATCACAGAGCGCAAGTTACAACTGCTTCTTTTTGGAACCTCCGTCGACTGAAATATGCTTCTGCTTGGCGCATCAGAGACAACGAAACAATGAACAGTGATGAGAAAATACACTTTCTAAAAGTGGAGCTAGAAATAGAGCGCACGGGACCAAGTGACAGTCGCTAACTATGAATTGCGGTAAATCTAATCTTTAGAAGGAAACGGCAGCTGTTTTGAAGCAACGCCACTGATGGTTCACTCGTGCATGCTATTAGCCGCCTGAACAAAGAATGACAGAACCATCGACAATTTCATTTCTAGATGCCCTTTCCTTCTGCCTAATAAAAAGTTATAGAGGTCACCTAAGGCTACTCGCGTGCTTTGAAGATGAAAGCTTTAATTTTTTATTTACATTAGTCCTTTCTTTCTAATGACCGAGCTGCTCATTAGTATAGAGTGGTAAGACAACACGTACAGTCTTTGTCAAAAGTAACCGGGCACAGGTGGTTTGTTTCTTAGCCGCGCAGCGAAGCACTCATGGCAGCCCTTAAGCTATCACTCTGTGTAAAGTAAGGTGAACCCTTGTCCTCACGTGCTGACACCTTTCGGTCCCGAGGGGTGCCGTAAAGGCTGGGTTATGCGGTTGAGAATCAAAAACCTGTTGCCCGGTGACTTTTGGCAAAGGGGGTGCACTAGGCTAATCTTTATTCGCCAAGAAGCAACCTAGAAATCTGTGTGGACTGTGTGCATGAGTTCCAGCTTTGTTCTTCAGTACTTGTCCGCTCTTTCGCTGAGGTTTTCTTTACAGTGTGACGAGAGCGGTTTTAGAAAAACCTAATTGTCGCTCTCTCACCTCCACCCATGTATCGACCGTTATTCTTAGACCTGCCAGGTTGGGTGGGCAGGAGAGTTGGAAGGTGGATGGTGACTCTGCAAGCTAGTTTTCCCAGTGCGTTTTTGAATTCGATTTCGCCGTCGCCAGTTTGTTCCGTTGCTCCGTGCTCCTCTAGTGGGTGAGGCCAGGAGAAGGGTGAATGTAGGGGGGAGCGTGATTTGTGGACACTTAGTCCTGCACTCTTAAAAAAAGCTATTAAAAAAAGGGTAGTAACTGCTTAAGTTACTAACTGTGACTTCATTTTACTAATTTTTATCAGCTATTTACAACCCTCTTTAAGGTGCAGTTAGTGCAAGCAGCCCTTGCTACGTTTATAGTAGCCGTAAAATAAACTCAAAGAATATAACTGACACAGACTGTCTTGCCAATAAAGCGGTTTTTTAATTAGATATTTCTGCAATTGCGTATGGTTAGGTAGACTAAACTGTATCTAAGATCGCAACTTAATAACTAACACTGGTATCTTAGCGCAACCGGAGAGAGCCACTAGCCCGTAAATGAGAGTATGCTTTACGGAGTATATAAGACTGAGAAAAATCTACGTGTGCACGCGCAGTGCGCGAGTGTGACTCTTTCTGACTTCTGCTTTTCCTTCATTCTGAACCTTTGTGTGCGCACGGTAAGGTTATTGATGCCATGACCTCGCATAATTTGCACATGCAATATGCGATAAGCCTAAACCTAAGTGTGTGATTTACGGCCAGCGCGCTCTGATAGCTCTGTCTGGTTTCGGGAATCAGTAAAATTGACTATGAAGCTTTTTATTTTCCGAGTGTGCACAACTTTGACAACTCTCGCCAGCACACTACGATGAATCTAGCGATATATGTGAGTTTCTCTTTAATTTCTTAGTAGGTACTACTAGCCACCCGTTACTAACTGCGGGTAGCGGCTGTCACTAACTCAATGGGTTAGTAACTGTTACTAAACTTCCCGTTACTAACTACAGTTACTAACAACATAGTACATATGTGACAACCAGTTAGTACCCCAAAGTTAGTAAGTACTACTACCTTTTTTTGTAAGAGTGTGGTACTGGAATGCTATTCCAGGAAACGAAGGATTTTATCAGGAGATACAAAACCATGAAATATGCGACCTTGAAGGAGGAGATAGAGCTAGCAGTATTATCGAAATGAGTATATGTAAGGTAAGAGAGATAAGGAAACTTAACATAAGCAAAAAATGGAGCATAGAGGAGCCATGAAAGAGCAAGAACGGAAGTAAGATGTTCCCAGTGACCAGATTTATCAGATAAGATAAAAAAGCGGGCAGTGGGGAGGGGGACGCAGTAGACGTAGAGGAAGAACTGCAAAAGATGCCACGTTTCAGCCACAGTAGTCCCAGTATTAAATATTAAGAAAGAGGCAAACATGGAATTGAAATTTTGGCAGTAACAAGAGAGAGAGGGAGGAGAAGCGTACGAGCAATAACGAGGGGAACCACACAGCTCTAGAAAATCTGACAAAGTGCCGCTAGCAGTCCTGCGTACCCTCGCACAAGAGCTGTAAGTGTACCGGAGGCATGGAAAAGCGCCAACTTGAATTATTCATAAAAATAAAGGTAGACCGGTCAGTTATATATTGGTTCTTCGCTAGGTGTTCAGTCAGATAATAGAACCCGAGCATTTTTAGGCTACGATCACCTAAAACAAAAACACTGGATACGGTATTCGAGTAGGGTACAGATGTACGGTACCGACACGATATAGATGTGATTCATGCCTTGTAACAAATGAAAGATTTTCATAATATGTGAAATGCATTTTCTTCCGCACAAAAAACATCGGACAGAGAGAGGAGATACACGCAGATAACAGGTTCCCATACGTAGCATTGCGCAAACAGTGCCTGGAGGGAGCCAACGTGAGTTTTGTAGAGAATATATGCCACAGCCACCATGGTGTACTTTGTCCTGAACACGGCCCAAGCGAAGGCTGCCACTGATTTAAAGGAACAGTGAGTGGCATTGGCACTGGACGCATGAACGTTGCCTTGTCCGATCAGCATGCGGCACTCCCACGACTGCGTCCGCGCCACGTGAGCGGTGTGTCCGGGGCCGCGCATATCGCTCACATGACGCGCCTGTTTAACCGAGCGCGCCTAGCCAGTTCCGTCTCGTTGTGCACCAGCGATGTATGTACCGTCTTTGTCAAAAGTAACAAGGCTGCATGGTTTGCTTCTAGCTTGTATAGTGGCGCCCTCGTGGCTTTCCTTAAGATCAAAAGGTGCTGGAAGATAAGAAGGCTCCCAGTCCTTACCTTTAACGACCATTCCAGCTTCAGCGAAGCTGTAAGAGCTCCACTGCATGAGCTAGAAGTAAACCATGCAGCCTGGTTACTTTTGACAAAGACTGTACATTTTAATGGCACGGGAGAAGTGCGGCCTTCTTGATTGGGGTTCTGACTTCCGTGCTGATGTTTCTCCTTTCCTCTTCATTCAATAAATTTGGGTTCGCCAAGGTGCACAAACAACCGAAGTAATTCAACGATGCCGACGTATTTGCGCAACGCTTGATAGTGCAGCTGCGTAATAAATTAGTTAAGGAATTTACTGAGCATTCTCCCTCACATATATGAAGTCAACCTTTTATAAAGGAAAAAAAAAAGTCGTGTGATTTCCTTTAGGGCATTTTTTCTCTCTGGGCTGAATTCACGTTTACTGTTCTTTTTCTTGAAATTGGAGGCCTATTACAGGGATTACCTATATCCAGGTGCATCGATTTGATTAGCCCTAAGGGCCACAGCATTTCTTACCTTTTTGCTGCACAAGTTATGAAACGAATGACATGTGCACGCTGCACAGACACCTTTTATTTCACCGTCTTGCTTAGAACAGGGTGTCCCTTACCCACTTTATTCCGAATAGGGCCACTGCTGAGTCTTCTGTGAAAACTTTGTGCCTTCGAGCGCAGTTCTGCACAAAAGAAAAGAAGCATCATCCACGAGATGAACGGCTTAATTTATTTCTTGAGCAAGGTGTGTTGCTGGGCAAGTTGATTAAGGAACATTCATAGAAACACAGCGCTGCAACAACCGACGAGAACAAGGAGGACGCACAACTGCTCCGGCTAACAACTTTATTTCCGAGGGCAGCGGATCCGCGCCTTTTGTACACATATACAACCGGAGGAATTGTTACGCACGCGCAAAGATAGCAGAGTTCGAACACGGAAGCTACCAATAGATATGCCATGTTTTCATTATCGTCGCCCACAACCAATAACGCAGCCCGGACGAGCAAAAAATAAATAAATTGGCTGAAAAGTGCAGCTTAAGTGCCAGAAAGCGAATACAGCCATTTTCCCGTACCCGCCGCGGTGGCTCAGTGGTTAAGGCGCGCGTCTACCGAGCCGGAGCACCCGGGTTCCAACCGCACCACGGCGGTCGCGTTTCGATGGAGGCGGAACGCAAAAGGTGCCCCTGTACTGTGCAAAGCCAGTACGCGTTAAAGTTCCCCAGGAGGTCGAGGTTAATGCGGAGACCTCCACTACGGCCCTCTTTCTTCCTTTCTTATTTCGCTCCCTCCTTTATATGTTCTCTTACTGCGCGGTTCGGATGTCCCCCGAGATATGTGAGACAGTTACTTCGTCATTTCCTTTCCGCAAAACCAATTTTCATTTTTTTTTTTCATTTTACGGTTTTCGACGAGCTAAAACAAGGGGGTAGAACGGCTCTCTCAAATAGCTCGCACCTTAAAAAGAATTAGATAATCATCAACGAATCTAAATATTTTTTTGAACTTGAGAATTCGCTAGCTTTTTGCTAACTTCTCTGTCATGCATGGCCAAGAAGATATCCCTGCTACCTTATTCGCGCGGCTTTTGCGACGTTGTTGTCTTTATAGCTCTTTCATGGTCACTCGTTTCGCCGTGGTTGCTGTTGGCTTCATTGACATCATTTTAGATTTGTTTCATTGCGCTCTCTGCTTTTGTATTTTCTCTTAATCCGTTTTCTTTTTCCCGCTTTTTTTTCGCTTGTTCGGGTTGCGTTGTTGGTTGCGGGTGACGATAATGATAAGGCGGCGCATCTATTGGTTCTTTCCTCCTTCGAACTTTGCTGACTTAGCGAGAGCGTACCGCTACCTCCGGTTTTCTACCTGTATAAAAGGAGAGGATCGGTTCTCTTCACAAAAAAAGCTGGTAGTCAGCGCAGTGGTGCGTCCTCGCTGTTCTCGTCTGTTGTCTGCCAGCGCTGTGCTTCTCAGAATGTTACTGTACTTCGTGTGCTGTATGCAGGAAGCTGTTAAGAAGAGCGCTTCTTTAAGCACATTCGACAAGGTTCATCTGACGGCAGTATGCACAACCTTCTGTACAAGCAGATCAAGAAGAATGGAAAGAAAACTAGGCTTCGTAGTGCAGGGAAAAGCATACAGATAAATTTGCCCTTTTAAAATGAATTACCTAATGCGCTTACGTAAAGTTCGTAAGCGCGGAAAGAAATTGACACCACTCCGTCAATATTTGTATTTCTCAGGATGACAGCTCTGGAAGCCTGTAGGCATGAAACTTTTTACATGTTACACCGCCACACTGTTATTTTACGCTAAGTGTAATTAGTGTCGAATGATTTTGGAATCAAACATAAAATAAAACGTCTTCTGCCAGTTTCGATTCAAATCTCAAGCTGTGATATCAAGCTGTGATAATGTGTCCCGAATGGAATGGTGAGGAAAAGACATGCAATTTTTGTGATTTTAGCACTTGTGTGCAAGTGTTAAGATGTTTGTAGCCGTATGGCCGTGTTTGTAGCCGTATGGCCGTGTTTTTAGCCGTATGGCCGCGCTTGGGTTGATGTCATTGAGTAATTACTTCCTCCTTTATTACTTGTGTACAGTGTGCAAGATGGAAAATGCTAGAAAGGTGGCCTTGCGCCTGTTTCTTCTCGTGGAGAATTTTAATGCGATAACAATTTGGCTGTCGTCTCACAAAAAAATTTTTGGCTTCGCTACCACGCAAACTTTCATTTGGTTGAAACGGCCGTCACGTCATCAGTGCCACCAAATTTGAAAATCTGAAGACCCCCGAAATTTGGAAGTTGCCCACCCTGAAAAATACGCAAGGATCAACGGAAATTTTCGAAGTAGGCCTAGCACAGAAGATAGACTAGATAGATCGGTGGGAAATAGTGGGTGGATTAAGGCGGATTAGTTGGTAGGATTAGAAAAATTCTATCCGAGAATCCAATGGAAGGTACTCGAACATTCCAGAAGGTGATGACTGAGGCGCACCACGCAAGGGCAATGGAACCGGTTCTAACCAGAGTTTTGGCAGGAAAATTGCAAGAACATTAGACACTCATTGTAGACACCGTAGCGGACAACCTAAATGCTATCGTATTTTCTTCGTTACGGATGTGGTCACGAAGGTCCCTAAGTAGTTTTTTGTTTCCACACATAAGGGGGGTATAATGTGGAACCAAACAAAGCACGAAAGAAAAAGAAATGAAAACAGTCCTTCCTCCCGTCTTGCTTTGTGTGATTGTGCTTTCTATCGGTAATTATGAATGAAAGCCAATGCTCTCCACTATCAATTATTTCCAGTCTCTTCTTGTACCAGTAGTTACTGTTGTGCGGAATATACATGGAGAGCATGCTGAACTTCTCTGTAAATTGTAAGCCATTTTTTAGTATGAATTCAGTACCGGCACGTGGAAGAACATTTTGTTCTCTCTACAGAAGTTCGAACTAAGAGCTCTTAAAAACAGCGCTTCGTGATGGATCATCTTAATTTATTGCTGCTCTGTGTCGCATTGCGAAGTCTTTTTTTTTTCCCTATATGTGCACTCCGGAGGACAGGGAGGTAGACAAGATCAATCTTCAGCTTTTACTTTCCCAGACTCCACTTCTTCAGCGGAACTAAACCTGTTGTATTTGCAATACCTTTGTTCCGGCGATATTCCAAGTTATTGTGCGGTAAGAGCACAACGACGATAGCTCTTTCTAGTACAGCACGCTCTTGATATTGTGAACTAATATATAGTGGATATCAACAAGGTCAAGAACAAGGTAAAGAAAAACGTAAAAAAAAGTAAAGTAAAGAGGTCAAAGCCACACAGGAATACCGGAGACCCAGGAGAAATCATCCGGCCGCGGCGATTCTCTTTCGTTCTCTACCTTTCGCTCTCTGGGATTCTGGGGTTCTCTCTACCATCTGGGGTTCCTTTACGTGCACTGACATCGCACAGTACACGGGTCTGTAGAATTTCTCCTCCAAAGAAACTCAGCCGCCGCGGCCGGGATCGAACCCGCGTCTTTCGCGTCAGCAGCCGAGCACCATAACCACTGAGCCACCGCGACGGCTCTGTGCGTGCGTGCGTGCGTGCGTGAGTGCGCGCGCGCGCGCGCGCGTGTTTGTTTGTTTGTTTGTTTGTGTGTGCGTGCGTGTGTGTGTGTGTGTGTGTGCGTGCGTGCGTGCGTGCGTGCGTGTGTGTGTGTGTGTGTGTGTGTGTGTGTGTGTGTGTGTGTGTGTGTGTCACGTAATTTGAACCAAGGATTTTAAAAGAAGAGGTAAACCGCAGCCCGCTGAAACCAACGATACATTGCTTGCCGTCATGTGGCGCTCCGCACAATATTTTTATTGCGCTAAATTAGTTAATTAACTGAGATGAATTATGCAAATTTTCAAATATTCATATTAGTGCCAAGACCGTTACGTTAGGTTGTAGAGCAGGTTTATAAACAACCGATCCAGTTTATTTAGTATCGTATCTCCTACGGGGTCCTTTTTTCCGGCATGTAAAGAAATATAGTTCAGTAGCGTGGCTTTTTGGGCTTGTTGGTACATCTTTCTAATACACTCTGGCGCAGCAAAAGACGAGGACACAAGAGACGAGAGATGAACACAACAAGCGCTAATTTGCATAGCGCTCGGGGTATTCGTCTCTCGTCTGTTGTGTCCTCGTCTTTTGCTGCGCTACAGTGTATTGGATCTAAAGAAAGCCCGCGAAATATAAAAAAAATACTACGTGAGAGCGCTCGTGCGCTACCATATTGAAACACCGTTGCTCGAAACGCCGTTGAGAGCGCTGCAAAATGGTAGCGCACGAGCGCTCTCACGTGGTATTTTTTTCATATTACGCGGGCTTTCTTTAAGATGCCGGGACAAAGGATACCGTAGGAGATACGATGCTACAATAAACTGGAATAGTCAATCAATCAATCAATCAATCAATCAATCAATCAATCAATCAATCAATCAATCAACCAATCAATCAATCAATCAATCAATCATTTATTCAGACATGAACTAGTATGCACAGTACATGCCCACGAGATGAGAAAAAGGAAGAAGCTGCTGGGATTCTTCCCGACAAGGCCTCACCCCGGGTCACACATCAAAGACAGAAGGGTGATCAGATTCATTAAAACTCAAAAAACTCAAAAACTCAAAGTAACCTGAATGTCGAAGTATTTGCAAGCAGATACATAAACTAAAATAGCATTATTAAAGTGGTGAAGATCTGTGAAGAACCGATGAAGATCTGCACGGCATCTATATTTGATCGCGCACATATCCTTGTGAAAATGTGCATGTCAAAGCGGCCTTCACGAAACATTATTTACTCGTTGTTACCGCACAGAAAAGCGTTATATCGCAAAACATAATCTTCGCAGTCACGAAGTTTCTTCAGGATTTCAGCTTGACGTTAAGCAGTGCCGCAGAAAGAAGTAAGAGAAGAGCTTCAAAGCGTGGCGGTTGCGATAACTTGGTGGATTTTAAGCGCGGTTCCTCGTTCCTATCAAAATGGTCTGCTTGTTTTCATCTCACCCCCTTGAGAACGAGGAACCGCCTTGGTGCTCCCCTGATAAGACGGCCCTTTGACAGTCACTGCTCAAAATTTGTTTATTTAAAGTTTCACTTCCTGCTAGATTTCCTTGCGGCTTGCACTCTCTTACGCAAGGAAACGCTCATAAAAACGCCTCGTAGACACCCACAAGTAGAGATCCTCAGAGCGTCTCATCTGGAGAGGTACGCAATTCCCGCCTTTTGGCTTTTCGGTCATGTGTTCGGACTAACCCTTTAATTGTGGAACACTTGGTTGTCGTTTATATATTTACATTTGCACTATTTTTTTTCCTATTCGATGCTTCGTTAAGGAGTCGAAGACTAGAACATGCTGCAATGGCGCTTGGTCGTAGGTGCAGTCTAGTGCATTTGTCAATTCTCAAACCACAGGCAATTTTCTAAGAACTACATGTTTTTCGCGCTTCGTTCTCTTGTGCTTTCTAATCTTCAATAAATGCGAATCTGGCTACTGGCATCAATTTAGGGTATGTTGAATAGGACGAAGATGAATGCGCTAGCATGCATTGTTTGTTAACGAATTGTCGCATCGTTCAATAAGAGAAAAACTATTTTCGTCAATCGTCTTATAGATCTTCATAAATAGACGCACGAGACGTGCACATAACTTTCTACTTGGGAGTTTTAAGGGAATGTGGAGCTAAAGGGCAAACTTTGAACCCAATACTGCGATTTCATCAAGCTTTTCGGGACTGTACTTTTAGTGCGTTTTAGTGCCACAATATGCACCAGTGGCAAGTTTTGATCTTTTCGAGCCATCTGATGAACCTAGCAAGGATGACACCTGTCACAAGTACAAGCGATAATTTCTCATGTTTGTGAAATGGGCTAGTGTATAAAGGTTCGTGGTATTGACCGGCGGAATTAACTGGCCAGTTTATGAAAACTGAATATACGGTACCTACTCGCATAACGAACGCATCTACAGCATAGGCTCCTAAAAGTATAATTTCTTCGCCTTGCGCTAAAAATGTACTGTACCACCGTCTCTTGGTGCCCAGTCTGATGATAACGGTAGTGAATGGTAGCAGTCGCGCTTTTTTAACGTTGAAGTGACTACTCAGTGTATAAGAGCCATATCTGTCGAATGGGAAGACTGCTAAACTTCACCCTACGGGATGAACAGCCAATAGGAGTGTTCCACCAGCAATCCTCGAACCAATAGAGACCACGTCTGATCATTTAAGGTTTCTTTGTTTAACCTGGCATATTAAACGTGGTCGCAACTTGTTGCGGTCCGGATTCGTGCTAAGTTTTGAGTTGTTCTTGAGTGAGCCCTTGTATTACTGCTTCTGTATAAAATTATGGATCGGTACGTGAGCTCTACGTGTGAGTTCGAAATTGAAGTTGTTGACTATCCTGTTGTGCCCGGGAATCATGCTGGAGAATTCGTTTTGTTTCATTTAAAGGCTGAGATGTGCCGAATGGAGTATTTATTCCTTCACCCTACTATCTGTCCTGTACCGGATGGACTGTTTTTTCTATCAGCCTACTATTTATCCGATTTTTTAGCGCTTAAAATGTTTTCTTAATCTATATTATCCCGCGTAATGAACACACCCTCCGAGCCTTCAGATATTTCTTGGAAAAAAAAAAATGCGTTCACTATGCGAGTAAATATGATATACTATATGCCATCCAAACGCCTATTCTTTCTATAGTTTTGTGACAGCGTCTAAACTTCAAAGCGTGTTTTCAATTTTAAAAACTTCTAAATGAACCAAGCCGATGTTTGTGTTATTCGTACGTTTTCTGCACAAGCAACAAGGTCAAGTAACGGGTCCGTAGTCTTGAGTTGGACTGGTATTTTCGTTTGCAGCAACGGCACGAACTTCAAAAATCAGACTGAAAATTACACTGAACAGGTTTAAGTTCACGAACTGATAGTTTTTAAGGTCAAAATTTGCTTGAAAGCAAGTTTATTCACGATTTAAAAGGCTCCAAGCTTTTACATACTCAGAATTACTCATTGTACATGCTTGATTATGCTGAGCATCTGTTTTTTTCTTTAATAGATTCATTATAAAATTCCAGTAGCAATCATCATCGTCAGCCTGACTACGACCACTGCAGGGCAAAGGCCTCTCCCATGTCTCTCCAATTATAACCCTGTCCTTCGCCAGCTGCGGCCACCGTAACCCCGCAAACTTCTTTATCTCATCCTCCCACCTAACTTTCTGCCGCCCATTCCTACGCTTGCATTCTCTTGGAATCCAATCCGTTACCCTTAGGACCAGTGGTTATCTTGCCTTCGCATTACATGCCCTGCCCAAGCCCACTTCTTCCTCTTGATTTCAACTAGGATGTCATTAACCCGCGTTTGTTCCCTCACCCACTCCGCCCGCTTCCGATCTGTTAACGTTACACCCACCATTTTTCTTTCCATAGATCGCTGCGTTGTCCTTAGCTTAAGCGGAACCCTCTTTGTTGGCCTCCACTTTTCTGCCCCATAGGTGAGCAAATATATATCGGGTACTTTAGCGAACACTTTCAGAAATTTTCAGGAATAGACTTGTTGGGGTAAAAATATGACTTTTGCGGCATAGTGTTACCAATGTTGGCGGACACCAGAAAACCGCTGAATTGTCTTTTATATTAAGCTGGCTTGCTAGTTTTTAATAATTATCTTTTTAATTAGTAGAGTTCGACGCCTAGTTGTAATTAGAGATTCGCAGCTGGTCATTAGTAATAGCCATACCAGTTTTTAGAATTTCCAAAACGCAATTGCCCTCTCCGCTGTGGCTCGACAAAATTTGGCTGAATTGTGCGAAAATACATGCGCTTTTGAAAGCTTGTAGGAAAAGCAACCCCTCCAGTGCACGTAACTAGTCGAAAAACCCAAATTTTGTCGAACCACAGCGCCAAGGGTAATCGCGTTTTTGAAATTCTAAAAACTGATATGGCTATTACTAACGACCGGCTACAGGTCTCTAATTGCAACCAGGCGCCTAAATCTAATAGTTAAAAAGTTAATTATTAGAATTTAGTTAACCAACTTACTAATTAAAACGACTCCTCGGTTTCCTGGTATCTGCCAGGCCTGGCAATGCCATGCCGCAAAAGCCATAATTTTAGCCTAAAAAGCCTATTTTTGAAAGTGTTTGTTGAAACACTCCGTATATGTGTTTCGCACGCTGCGCCCTATATGGTTCATGTCCCCGCAGGGCGTCATACAGGTAAGGCTGGGATTTTCGCAAAGTGCTACATGTATCTTAGTAAACACGATGACAAAATCTAATCCAGAGACGCGGAAGGAAAAGCAGCTTCCATACCACATCTGTTCAAAAGCCATCTGCTAGATTTCCTGATCCGAATGGATTACCCCTTCCTCTCTGATCGGCACCGTTCCAATACTAGTGGCATGCAACTGGCCTTACAAATGCTTTACGTAATTGATTTGGAACGACTTCAGCATTAGAAATACTCTTGTCGCTTCCGTGTGGTTCAAGCCAATACCTTAACGACGATGATTTTGCGTCAAACTGAACTCACCACCTTGATTCTTGTCCGCTGATAAAGAACGGAATACTGGGACATGGCTGCATCAGTCGTAAGTCTTGAAAAGTTGCAATGCTCAGCTCCGCTTCATGAGGGCTTAGAGCTTCCGCGTCAGGTTTATCTTTTGCTTCAGGAATGCACATAATTGACGCCCACAGTGCTTTTTTGTCTCACTCGCTTCCACTGGCAATCCCTCTGCCCTCCTCCAAGCGCAGAGTAGCCAAATTGAGCATTCTAGTCAACCTCCCTGCCTTTCCTCTTTTCCTACCTTAACCTTGTTTCATCGATTTTTGAAACTCCGTTTCCCCCGCATCAAGCATTTGCCTTTTAACTATCGTCAATTTTATTGCTCTCTGTAACTTGTTTTCCACAACATGTTTATAGTGCTTGCGATGGGTGCTCTGTATATCAAAAATTATTCCCGTTTCTTTTTTTTTAAGAGACCTCGACTTGTGATCTAATTTAAACCCACAATTTGAAAACTGGCTTCGGTCCATGACGCTTTCCTTCTCATGATTTCAGTTCAGTTGTCCGCCGGTTTCTGACCCAAGGGAAGATGAATGTGCAAGTCCTCATCGCTTTCCTGATAGCCGCGAGTGCGTGCCGTAAGTAATTTAACACAATAGAGACATTTCGAAACATAAAAAACCTACTCACGCGGATCCGCGGAGAAGCGAGAAGAATTTTTAAAACAGAACCGATCTCAAAGCATCCCACTTGGACAAGAAGAGTAGTTTAACATCTTAATGACACACACTTATTAGGGCATGCTACCCTAGGCTCTTGCGTAAGGTTCGAAAAATTAGCCTCGTGAATTCAAGAAAAATAAAAACCTGTGCCTAACAGCGGAAGCAAAGAATCTGATCTCGCCGGCACGACATAGAACACATAGCTCCTATTGCAGAAGTTATGAAATATAGCGAAGAAAGTGCTTGTACAGGCAACTCTCACATGAAAACAAAGTAGAACAAGCATTGAACTCTTCCACCTCTTAGGAAATGCACATCCAGAAACCAGGTTTGGTTTATGGAGTCTAATGTCCCAGAAACTCAGGCGCAAGTTTCGAATAATTTTGACCACTTGGGGCTCTTTAATGTCTACTAATAACCCACAGTACACTGACCTCTAGCGTTTCTCCTCCATCGAAATGTGGCCGATGTGGCTGGGATCGAACCTGCGTCTTCCGGGTCAGCAGCTGAGCAGCATAAACATTGAGCCGCCACGGCGCCACTCACTAACTTCATCCATGACTTCCCGCCAAGCGTTCACTTTCTAAGAAGCTTTGCGCACGACGTTGACTGAACTCCATCCTCTGCAGTGAGGAGAGGACGTCTGAGTAAAGAACGCCTATTTGCGCCTGGTGCTCGTTGCCAATAAATTATATTTTTTGTTGCGAAATTCGTAACTGTTCGTTTTACCTATTAAAGGCCAGCAGTAATTCTTGGCGCTATGCGAGAGAAAATGCTTGCACGTAATTTTTGCGCGCCATGGCGGCACTGACGAGGAAACGCAAAAAAATTAAATGAACTAAATTTTCATTGCTGACTATAGTACTTCTAGAAA
This sequence comes from Amblyomma mixtum, assembly GCF_055824585.1. NCBI lineage: Eukaryota > Metazoa > Arthropoda > Arachnida > Ixodida > Ixodidae > Amblyomma > Amblyomma mixtum. The sequence goes on along the minus strand of NC_143019.1, from coordinate 137,116,362 downwards.
AAGTCAGCCATGCCAGGATAAGCCTTTGCACAGCCACCTGGCGTCATATTGTTCCAGCTACTTTAGTTTACTCAGGCGGTTAATGTGTCTAAGCAAGATCTTTTCATACTTTTCGATAATCTGACCTGAAATGTACGCGGTTAAACATACAATAACACCTTTCTTTCCTTACCACAAAGATGGACTTGACCTGGTGCACGGAAATCAAGGGTAAGTACCATGCTGCATTTACTCTTGTGGGCATTGGGTACGCCCAGAATTTTCTCTGTATTTTGAAGTGTTTTCATACGTCTTCTCAGCAACTAATGCATAGTGCTCATCCACATCTCATTTTAATTCTCCATTTGTTTTCTTTGAACTAAAATAAAGTTTCTACGTTGTAGCAAATATTTAACGTTTTAATAATTTTCTCGGAACAAAATCTTATGTTTGATTTTGTCTAGCAGAGCAGCACTACAAATAGTGAGGAAGACGAAGGCGAGACCAAACACTCTGGCGCTAAATGATTTCTTCAGTGCGAAACTCAAGCTTGATGGGATCGTGCTCTAAAATAGAACCTGGCCGATGGGCATTGCGACTTTTAATACAATAGAAATTTAACTTCATCATCATGTTCAGCATTATTACGTCCACTGCAGGGCAAAAGCCTGTCCCATGTCTCTCCAATTAACCCCGTCTCTTGCCAGCTGCGGCCACCCTACTCCCGCAAACTTCGTAAGCCTATCCGCCCATCGAACTTTCTCCCGCTCCCTGCTACACTTGCCTTCTCTTAGAAACACTCCGCTACCCTTAAGGACAATCGGTAATTCCTTCGCATCACCTCTAGCTGGTGCGAAGTTCAGCGTCCACCTTTATAATCATAAATAGGACAAAGAGCTAAAAGCCTTTTCTGTGGATACATTGCCTTTGTAGCTGTCGCCCCTTGACCTTCATCGCTGTCAGTACACTGTTTCACTTGGCACAACGATGAATCAACTTTCGCAGTCATCTATGTTTGTCTCGTTTGGATTTTAATGTCATTTATCTTACAAAATATGGCGTAAATGTGCGCCATTGTATTGCAGTAGCTTTGCATTGCTGTGGAGGTAGAGGTAGAAGTACTCTGCCTCCCATACCATTTTAGCACTTTTCTAAACGAAAATGAAATGTAAGAAAAAGTAAATGCCAGGTGAAATACAAGCGTTATGTCCACTTCAGTTTCTAAAAAAATGAACTAAATGATCTCTTTAGCAGCTACAAGTTACGTAGTCGATATCAGCGCCACTGTTACTTTTATTATTTCGTTTATCACTTTGCCTGCATAAACCATGTTGTAATAGTTCAGTGCAGTTCAGTTCAGTGCATTTATTTCAGTCATGTACAATGGCTGAGGAGAAAGGAAAAAAAGCCGCGCACGCGGCTTGACAAAGCTCCCATCTCCCGTAGCGGCTTGGCACGGCGATGACAGACAGCAGTAAAACAATAACAAGAGAATGCATGAAATAACAAATATGTACAATATCTTCATAGCAGATCACTAGAATAGTCTCGGTACTGTTACACACACGCAAATGATAGTTTAATCACAGCACATGGACACTTTGTTTACTTTACAGTTCGATATGATTCATTATTTTGTAAGAACATATTTCTGACAGCGTTATATGAAACGGAAAGAATGGATTGATTAGTGAAAGCGTTACTATTAAGGAAAGATGGCAACACATACCTGAGAGTTTGAAAACCGTAATTTGTGCGTGGACAAGGTACATGCCAATATTCGTAGTGTCTTGTGTTGTGAACAGCGGTATTTTCCCGTAGATTCGCAAGGTCAGCAAAAAATGTGGTGTCACTATGTACCTGAGATTTGTACTGCTGAATTACACGGTACTGATGAATAACCTTTGCATCCATAATGCGACTTAATAGCAACTTAATGCTTTGCATTGAAATATTTTCGACAACGGTCTACCTGCGCCAAACGTAACAAAGTGTTGCACATCATGACGTTCCAAATGCCTTGAGCAATAACTCGGACCGAGCTGCCATCACTGAGCGGAGGAGCACATTTTGGGGAGGCATTTTTGGGTGCGCACTCGGCAACGACGTCGTTAAAAAATTCGTATTTTTGTATGGCCAATTGTGGCAATTTTTGAGGAGCTCTAGCTGTGCTAGTTGCGAGAAAACAGGGCTTATGGTACTGAGAACTGAATATAAAAGCTTCTTGTGCACAAAAGTCTCCTTCATTACCTGACTATTCCACATACTCCAAACATCAAGGTCTTTGAAAACAACTTGCGACAGGGATTGCTCTCGGTAGCCATTACTTAAAAATTCGCGACTGAAAGAGGTTTACGCACGTTTTCTTGCGCAGATTAACGAATACCTTTTCCGCCTACGTCTGTCGAGGACGATCTAGCCCTGCCCTGAACATGTTGTTGGGCGGTGCTCAGTATTGCTGACGTACTTAGACAAACACTCGCGCACCTGGTCTCCCACAGGCACTAACTATCCAGTTATCCAAAAATAAAACAAAACTGTCAAAATAATCACGCAGGGTTGAAGAAATCGCGCACCTCACACGAGGGAAGACGTACAGAGAGTGGAATGAGTGAGCGTTCTATGAAACATGTCAATCAAATCATCATGACGAAAACTATATCTGCGAAGCACATTGAGAGAAGCTCAGTTTCAACTTTTGCCCATTTGTTGAAGCGAGATCCTGCCTTTGTTAGCTATTAATGTTGTTGAGGAACTTTCTTGCAAGACTTTCTTGCAACTTGCATAGTGGAAGTGTAACTTTCATCAATCGGACAGTAGGGTTCTAAATCATGGACACCACTTAAAATGACTGTTCCAATAGGTTTATTAGCCGTACAGGGCAAGCAAAACAGAAACGGTCAGTTTCTTGGTGTTCTGTTAATGTCTAATGAAGAAATCATCCTCAAGATTACTCATTGACTCATAAGCTTCCACACTTTTTGGGTATAGCCAGAACACGTAAAGTTTTAAATAAAGCGTCGAGCAAGCATGCCTCATTTCTTTCTATCTTCCATTAGAAGATCCACGCATTCGAAGGTATGCATTCTCGATAATTGATTTCAAAATTTACGCATAAGGACTCATATATGGCTGGTACGCTGCTAGGATCAATTCTGAAATACTCTAGGCATTTCGGATACAAGCTCCTGCAAGAAGATAATGACGAGCCTTTTACTGAACATTGAAGAGTGTTTAGTATGGTCAGAAGTGGCACTGCATCTGATTTTTTTCACGGGAACTTAATGCAAACGTAGAAATCTAGGTGTGACTGTATACAGCAGCGGTCGTATGTTTTTTTTTGTATCATACAGAGGTTTCAAATTGCAATTATTAACGATAACTTTACTGAGGTGACTTAAAACCAGCGTGCATCTATGACCGTGAATGTTGCTTATATCCTTGAAAAAAGACTTTATCAGAGGAAGGCTTACTGCACTCTTTAATTTGACGACCGGAGCTGACAACGGTGCAGGTTGTGAAGACATGCAGTTTTTCGTTCGATATGCCCGAACGTACTCTTTGCATTTCTACGATTTAAAATACTGCGCAAGGAAGTCTTCCAGGATCCCACACCGCTTGTCTTTCACATTATCGTGGCGAAATCATTATATGTTCAATTAGCAGAAAAGCCGTCCACCGTTGTTAACCGTCTAAGGCACGAAGTTCCTCACTGGCGTCACCATGCTGTTGCATGACGACAGCAGTAGACTATACGATAGTGACGTCTACAGAAAAGAAGAAAATATCAATTTTCTTTTGAAGGCGCGGGCAATTCAACAAAGGACCTTCAGATTCCAAAGCGAGCACGAAATCCATAGGCCACGAAACTACGTTACTTCTTTGCGAATAAAGATTAATCTAGTGCGTGCTCTTTCTCACGACTGTATGCTGATGAGTAGGTGTGTTGTTAGAAAGGAACGAATCTTTAATGAACCTCGCAACAGAGCCCACGTTCAGACAACGCTTTCGCATTCTCACATGTCAGCAGTCTTAATTGTTTCTGCTCAATGTTTTCCCCTGCGTTATAGCAGGCGGTGCACAGGAGATGCCACTACAAGGGCTCTGAATAAGTTATACCACACTTCACTATTCAGGAATGGGTACCTTTGCATAAGCTTCCGTCTAAAAGGGTATATGTTATAGCGGAACATGCACACAATGTTGGCCATGTAAGCTGACATCGCCAGGACGTTCTCAGAGTGCGAAATATCTCAGTATTAACTATTCAAGCCGATTCGAAACTTTTCTAAATCTCCGCGGTGCCACGCATTGAAGTAACTGCTGTGCTAATTAGAGTGCCGCGTCTGCTCTTCTTGAGCTCTCCCATTTCGAAACGTTTTCGCAGGAGACCCGAGGACGACGGAGTGCTCGGCAGGTACAAGAGAGGTAAGCACGTTTCTTCCCTTGAAAACATTTCTTTGAGAAGCTGCTGTGTTTCCCCCGAACGATGTAATGCACTTGAAATTTCGTTATTAATAGCAATTGAGTCCAAGCACGTGTTGCAGAGTTTTACGTGCCAAGGTCCCCAAGCGGCAGTCAAAATATATTGAAGTGGAAGGGCGGGGATTTATATATACATGCGAATTTTCATTGGGCTGACAGAAATCTCAGCCTATGGGCATTTTCGCAATTCGTACTGCAGTACTATACTGCACTGTGGTTGTAATGTGGCCACTGGCGCCGGCTGTCACAACTTGTTACAAATAACCATAGGAGGAATAAGCTGCCTCGACTTAAAAAGCGTGGATGAGAATGCGGATTTCGAAACAGCACAAAGGTCTTTGGGAAGTACTCATTCGGAGTCAGATGTTAGCTCAATGCGCTTTTTTTTGCCGCGTTTAAAAGGCCTCATAATTTAAGTGGGCAGGTGTACGGCAATGACAGAAAGATTTGTTAGAACATGTGCGTCTACAAAACAACACCACACATTACTACGAACCACGTACTTGTAGATAAGACTGCTATATTTCACAATATTGTCACGTCTTCTAGGCAGTTGTTAAAGTTTCATCAGGGCTCTCAAAGCTCCTATACCTGCTGTTGGCCACGTATTACAGACGCCACTGGCAATTCCTTAAGTTCCGTTTATAGAAGACGGTGGACGCACCAAACGGCGTATTAATCTCCACCGTATCGGAGGACCAAAGACGTGAGCGCGAGGCGAGTTCGTATGGCATCTGCCTCACACCCTGACTGGCCCAAAGGCGAGACCGCTTGGTGAGGTGGACAGATGCATCGGTCTCCGTCTGCTCTGGGCGCGGCCGCACGCCGCGCTTTCCCTGGGCTTTTGCACACCCTTTCCCTGCGATTGTGGCATGTTTACATTGGTCGCGCTGGTAGTCACCAATGGTAATCGCAGTGCTGCGAGGAGAACAGAACATATTTTGCATGTTTCCATTGCCACATACTTCTCTTTGCTTTCAGTAGTAAAGAGATATTTCTCCTCAAGGGACACTACATGTCAATGTTATAACATTCCATAAATAGCAGGCATAAAGCTGTTTTCATTCACCAGAAGTGTTAAGTTTTTTTGAAATGGGGCAGCTGAAATTTCCGTTATATCATTTCGTGGAGGCTGGGTTCACGCTACACAACAACTGTCAATCAGTGCACAGTGAGTGCAGTTAATTAAATGCATGCACGATCTCCCTTAAAATCATAGAAAAGTGCAAGAATTCTGTAATTCAGCATGTGAAATGAAACTACTATCGGGCAAGGCCTTCACTGTACGTGCTATTATGTGCGAGGAGAATAGAATTCAATTAAAATAAAGTTTCATCATCTATTCCCAGGATGCGCCGACTCTTCCGCGCACCAAAAAGAATGACTTTTGCGTCAACAGTAGCGACTTAATCGTAGTTCATGATCCACCACTAAGATTAGCAGCGGCGTGCGAGAAAATACCCACCACTGTGGCTCAGTGGTTAGAGCCCTCCGCTATTGAGCCGGAGTTCCCGGGCTCGAACCCGGCCGGGGCGGCCGCGTTTGGATGGAGGCGAAACGCCAAATCGCCATGTGCTGTGCGATGTCAGCGTACTTTAAGATCCCCAGGTGGTCGAAATTATTCCGGAGACCTCCACTAAGGCGCCTGTCTTTATTTCCTCTTTCATTCCCATGTTCCTTCCTTCACGGCGCGGTAAAGTTGCCCACCGAGAAGTGAGACAGTTACCGCGTCTTTCATTTCTTGATAACCAATAAATCAATCAATCCATCAATAAATCAGTCTGAGAACGCGGACGCAGGAACAGGTGCTCGTTCCAGCCGTGTGGGCCTCATAGCACTCTCTTCCACTTATCAGACCACCAACAAAAAACCAAGAACTACCGTAGCGATCACATAACCGATATCACTGCCAAATGAAGGAACCCAGAGACAGCGCCAAAGCAATGCGGCCGAGGGAGCTCACAAAACACGAAGAGGCCGCACGGATATTGGAACGGCCGCGTAGGTCGAATATTGCAAAGATATAGAAAGAAAGGCCATTCTAGCTTCCGCTACCTTTCCGATCTCTATCTGTACACAAGTGTGAGGAGGTTCCTCGAATTAGCGGGATGGAAGTGTCTCACGCTTTCCTCCACCCGGCTATATCCGTAAAATTAAAATCGATGCGAGGAAACGATGCTGGAGGCAATGACGCATGTGACCTGTTTAAAACGTCACTTTTTTGTTTTATTGTGCTTTCCACATTACATAACTGCTGTAACAGAGCAGGCAAAAGGAGCAACGAAAGTAGCCTGACTAGGCTCCTGGCGCGTATAAATTTTGAGAGCCCACGAGGCGCATTATGAGCAGGTAACTGGTGCAAAAAACCTTTTTGGCAACTATGGCTGATAGAAACGCGAGACATTCCCATGCAGAATTCAGCAGACGTATTGAAGACGAAGAGTTGATTAAAAGCGCAAGGTGTACAACGGATTCGCATAGAACCCCGCTGTCCTGGGTTTCAACGCTATGATTATATTCTTTAGTTCTAATTTCCTACTTTCATTGACAGTAAAATATCGGTCAAAATTGAAGAGTCAGTCCGACAAGGATCAGTTACGGCAGGCAGGATATCATGGTTGTTCATTACACTTGCGGCACAAAATATCGAAAAATTTGAAATATGCCTCATTACTGTATGTGCACGCAGTAACACAGCGCTGGTACCCTCAGCGACTTCTTGGCTGCTTACAAGGTCTCATGCTCTGTCAGCAGCGAAGCAGTATGTACTAGTACATTATGCTTTAACAAAGTCGGTGACCGCATGGCTTCACTCAGATGTTCGTTGAGAGTAATGCCGGTGCTACTCATCTTCCTACTTTGAGATATGTATATATAATTTAGACTTTGAAAGACGCAAAGCATGCAGCAGGTTAGGATAACCTAAGTCAAATCGCACAGCTGGCGACCAAGCTCTTTCTGATTTCGTTTCATGTCCGCAGAGCAGCCATCACTCTGTCATGCTGATTGTCTACCTGCGTAGCAACAGCATTATTGGTTTCTTGGTTTTTTAGGCTTTAACGTCCCAAAGCGAATCAGGCTATCAGGGAGGCCGCAGTGGAGGGCTCCGGAAATTTCGACCACCTGGAGTACTTATAAATATTCTAGAACACTGCAGTCTGCTGCATTTGAGAAATGCGAAAACATCTGCGTTAGAACTTCAGCAACTTTCTTTTTCGCAAGTGATCGTTGTCACGTGACGCTTATCGCGTGACCCTTGGATTACGTCGGTAATTTTTTGCCACCTATTGTTGTCACGTGAAACTTATCACGTGACTCTTGGAAAGGTCAGTAGCTTTTTTTGCTGGACATCGTTGTCTAACATCAGAACACATCCGCAACACACTTTACCTTCGTACACACCCCAACGCGTTCACTTAGTGCCCCTATAACACATTTGAACCAACGACACTTCAAGGCGTATGCGTTGCGTGCCCGCCTGGCACATAGCAAGTTAAAACGGACAACGTTGGTTAGGACAGAAAACGGCGACGTCGCGAAACACAGGAACGGGCGCCAAAGAACTGCGCTCTAAAATTAGCTGTGGTTAAACTACTGCTGCACCTGGTTAAGGAGCTAAACCTATGCCCATAACATTGAAGGGCAATGCTACGGCGTACCGGACAACTACGCGGCTTGACGTCTGTAACGTTGAGTGCGTTCCGGACACTGGATAGGCAGCGTGCCCACCCTACCACCCTGGCAAGTGGCAGTTAATGGCTTATTGCGAGAGTTTGGTCACGCAATGAACGCTGTCGCCTATTCCTCCGGTGCCGCGAGGTTGCCACAATTTTGTCATCGTTAATACATGCACCCCACATCTCTAACCAACCCACGTGCCTCAAAGCGCGATTCAGGTGTTCACTGGCCCAGGGAGCCAGTTATGTGCCTTTCCTCTGCTTTCGAAGCTCCCGCTCTTCGTGCGTTTCGTAGTTTAAAGCGCGACTAAGGTGTCCACTGTACCAGAAGGCAGTTATGCACATATCCTTTCCTTCACCTCAAGGTCAAATGAAGGTGAAATTTCCAGACACGGTGACTTCGGCTTCACCTTGCATAGTGAAGGGTGCCAGGAGTAACCTGTATGGAGAAGCAGAAAAAGTTCATAGCAACAATCAGTGCTCCTGTCTTCTCAAGCCCACTGAACGCCTACTTCAAATGGGAATACATTCGCGTGTGGCCGAACTCAGTGGAAGGGGAGCTGGAGGCTGTTAGCGCTAAACCGAGGCTTGCGCAATTACGTGAAGGCATGCTTGATTAATACACTGCATTGTGGTCCGTTTTCAGCGTCTTTTTTCTGCGAAGCTGCCTTGTGTTTTTCATTTTCAGACCAACAAGGTCATCCAATGAACGGTGGACAACAAGGTAACCCCACTAACGATAAAGACCGCACCTTGCCGGACAATGTAGGCAGCGAACTTCAGCGAAATATCATGGGGCAAACCTTGGACCGGATGTCTAACAACCCCAAGATACATCCCTTTTGGCGCACCGTTGGCAGCTTTGTGGCCCGCAGGGTACTGAGCCCATGGGGACACATCTTGGGATGGTTGCTCCACGCCGATCCTGCGTATTGACGTTCAACAACGCAGAAGTGGCCTTGACGCAAGAATATTAACTTTTCGTTTTTCGTAATAAAGGAAACTAAATAGTACCGTAGTTTCGTAGCACCTACACAGATTGATCAACAGCAATTAGAGAAATATATATAGAATAAAGTAGTGACCATTTCACACAGGTCTACACATGCAGATTTCGAAGATGAGGTCTATATCAGCGACAATTTGATGATGTTAACCTTCGCCAAATGACAGCTTTCACCGAATGAAGCCACAACGCGCCACTACTTTAGTGAATCTGCACCGACAGAGAATACAACGGAAGTGTTTTGGGAAGCACGACACCGCTCGAAGAGAATCTTCAAAGCAACGACAACGCTACCGACAACGCTACGGTAGAAGAGAACAATCGACAACGGGGGATGGTTCACTGCCAAATACCAGAACTCGAGACTGATTGCCGTTCCGGAGGCCGGGACAGACGCGGCGGACAATTCAGCGCTGAGCCAACCCAAACTCAAGTGGAATCCCGTTCGGCGAGAGAAGCTACCTCCTTTGCCAAAAAACGACTTCAAAGTCATCCTTAGACCGAAGAATGGACTCAACATCAGCGAACTGAGCACGCATCAGATGGCCCGGGCTATAACCAAAGCATGCGGAAAACCAGACGTCTACAACGAAGGCAGCTTCCTTATACGGCTGCGCAACGGATCCAACATCGCTATACTCCGCACGCCAAGCATGGAGACTGCCAGTGCTGTGCAGTGTACTTCGAGTCTACGCTTTGGTGCAAAGAACTATGCAGTGACAGCTTACGTGGCCGCGCCGGACAATTCATGCAAAGGTGTCATTCATGGAGTGGACGCCGGGACCACGCCAACTGAACTACTATCACATCTTCGGGTACGTACCTAAGGAGTCAAAATACTTTAAGCAAGAATGCTTGGCAAATCCCAAAGCGCGGTCATTACCTTCGAGGGAAAGATCGTTCCGCGCTACGTCTATTATTACGGCGGCGAGATACGTTGCTCCCTCTATCGATCATCGCGGCAAGTACGTTATACGTGCTTAAAGGCCGGACATAGGGCGGACGTAAGCCCGACACCTGACGTCGTCGTCTGCTCTAAATGCACCGAGCCAGTGATCGAGGACGGACACTCTTGCGAGTCCAGGTGTGTGCTATGCACGGAAGCGCATCCTACAGGGGCAAAGGAGTGCAAGGAACACCGCAGGAAACTGAGACCACGGACGAGAAAAAAAGAGGAACCAGGCGGCGGAGACAGCGGCGTACGCGGCCGGGCCCGGAAACGCTGGTTCAGCGAGGACTCCAGTTCGAGATCCAAGTCCAGATCGGCATCGAGATCAGGATCAAAGTCGAGATCGGCGTCCGGGACCCGGGAGGATCCAGGAACCAAAAAGAAGCAGCAGCAGAAGAAGACCACACCCAAAAAGGAGGAAGCAACCAGGGTGAACTGGAAAGAGCATCTTTTCCCTACCTCTCCCACTGCTCCAAAAAACACAAGCACACAGAAAACAGTGATAGGTAACAACGCTAATGGGGAAGCTAACGAGGAAGTTCAAGAGCTAAGACAAATAATTCAGACGCTGAGAGCGGAAAACGCCGAGCTGAGGCAGAAACTAAACGATCTGATAGACGAACTGAAGGCCCAAATAACAAGGCAGAACAACACTAACCCGCAAACAGACGAAGATCAGGCGACAACTGTAGGGCGCCAGGAATTGGTTGCTGGTCGCTGTTAACAATGCACTGGCAAATCTTAGCAACCTCATCTCCAACATCCAAGACGAGACACGCAAGGATAGAGAGCGTCTAGTACAATTCACAGACTTGAAGTCCAGAGGAAAACCCTTTTAACAGTACCTTTTGCTGGGCTAGTTGGTGTGACATTGTGTTCAGAAAAGAAAAAACAGCGCTAAATTCTACATAAACCACACAGAAAGACGGACAGGACGGGCGCATTGTTGCGCCCGTCCTGTCTGCGATTGTTGCATGATTGGTTAAACTTGGTTTGCTTAAGTGAAGACGTCAGCGCCCGTCCTGTCCGTCTTTCTGTGTGGTTTATGTAGAATTTAGCGCTGTTTTTTCTTTTCTGAACACAAGGAAAACCCTATAACAGGCCATCTCAGTATGGCGAGCAACCGTAAACGCTCGGTCAAGTTGGAAGCCCTCGAAATATGGCAGTGGAACTGCCGTGGGATCCGCCGAAAGCAGGGTCTTCTTAAACAACATATCACAAATTGCACCTCTCCTCCAGACATAATCGCCCTACAGGAAACCGGCTGCTCACTCACTCTCGCGGGGTACTCCGTCTACGAGGGGCAAAGCAAGGTCGTCACGCTGGTTGCGAAAGCAGTCACCACAATCAGACACGACATCGACGGAACGGACATTGACCACGTCCTTATAGAAATCATTACCCAAAAGAGAAGCCAAGAAAGCACTTTCCTACTTAACGTGTATAGCCCGCCAAGCCAGAGGAAAGCCAATTTCAGCTACCTGCTAGGCAAAGCAGAAGAAGCAGCAGGCAAGAACGGTATCGTTATTCTGGGGGACTTTAATGCCTGGCATAAAAGCTTAGGCTACGTTCGGGAAACCCAGAAAGGCAGGAATCTAGCCAGTGAAGCAGATCGTAGAAGGCTCACCCTCATCACTGACCACACCCAACCCACGCGAGTGGGGAACAACATCAACCGAGATTCGTGCCCAGACTTATCATTGGTCAGAGGGGTAAGGCACGCAAGATGGGAAAACGAGGGCGAAACTCTAGGCAGTTACCACTACATCCTGCGCATCCATATAGAAACCCTCCCGATCAGGAGACAACATGGCCAGGCTAGACTGACAAACTGGGAAGCCTATAGGAAATCCAGGGCACAGTCTGAAGACGCTGATATCACCGACATAAAAGGCTGGGTCGCAAGAATTCAGACAGACTGGCAAAAACTAACCCGAAAGGTCAAAGTCCAAGTCAAAGTCAAAGTCATTTTATTCAGGCAGCACTAATAGGTGCCTAGGAGGCAGACATAAAGGCAAATTAATGCCTGACTCAGTGTCGGCCCCCTTCCCCCCTTCCCAAACACATCACTCAACAGCAGGTACAGTCAGATCGTTAAACAAAGTTTCGATCAACATAAAAGGAACACATTAATACAGCATAGCATACAGGGCTAAGTCATACTGCGAGGAAACAAACAGCCAAAATAAATCGCATGCAGTAATAGGCAGAGAAAATAAACAAGCGGGAACAATAAAACATTCACAACAAAAACCATCTGGTGTCTACTTGGAACCCAGAAAAAAAAAAGGAAATAGTCAAAATTGTGTGCTCAAAAAAAATGTGTTAATGTTTCTTTTAAAGGCTAGAGCTGAAGAACTGTCAGTAATGATATTCATAACCATGGCGTGCTTATTCAAGAAGTCAGGAATCTGATATGTTAACTTTTGTGTTCCGTAGTTTGTACGAATCCTGTCTCTGTTATAAATGGTATGCCGGAGATTGTACATGTGTTCTTTATGAAGATATTTCTCAGTGAACGACGATGCATTCTGTTTGATTTGAGTGTATATAGCTAGTGCTAGTTTTTTACATCGGATGTTTGTGATAGTCAGGATCCGGTGTTTTTGGAATAACGGTGCTCAATGAGTTCGGCGTGGGACATTTTCTATTTGGCGCAGAAAATGCTTTTGTAGTACATGTAGGTTCTCTAAATTTGTTTTTGTGGTCGTACCCCATACAAGAAGACAGTAGTGCAGACGGGAGTGTATTAGAGCATAATACAATTGCTTTTTTAACCATGGCGGTAGCAAATCCTTTAGTTTATAGGTGAGCCCAATCGTTCTTGATATATCTCTTCGAACTTTTGCGACATGTGCAGACAAGTTTAGGTGTTCCTGAAAGATTACACCTAGAAATTTATGTGATGCAACACGTTCAATTTGCTCATTGCTGGTTGGTTGGTTTATGGGGTTTAACGTCCCAAAGCGACTAAGGCTATGAGAGACGCCGTAGTGGAGGGCTCCAGAAATTTCGACCACCTGGGGTTCTTTAACGTGCACTGACATCGCACAGTACACGGGCCTCGAATTTCTCCTCCAAAGAAATTCAACCGCCGCGGCCGGGATCGAACCCGCGTCTTTCGGGTCAGCAGCCGAGCACCATAACCACTGAGCCACCGCGGCGGCTAATTTGCTCATTGCCGAAGCGCAGAAGAATGTCTGACATACATTTATTTTTTGGTCAAAATACAATATATTTTGTTTTGTTCGTGTTTAGGGCTAGTTGATTTACGTCAAGCCACACCGACAGGTTACACAGCCAGACATTCGCCTGCCTCTCAATATCTCCAATATTCGCACCAGAAAAAAAGGCGTTAGTGTCATCAGCATACAGGATAATTTGCGGGGTTAGTGGAATATTTACAATATCATCGATATATAACAGAAACAATAATGGACCAAGTATAGACCCTTGTGGTATCCCATGTGCGATAACACCAATATCTGACTGCACTTTGCCTACCGCTGTGTACTGAAATCTGTTTGACAGGTAACTCTTAAGTCGAGAGCAACACCCCTAATTCCGTAGTTGGGTAACTTTTGCAGTAAAATTTCATGTTTGATAGAGTCGAATGCTTTTTTGAAATCAAGAAACAATCCTACTGTGTACAATTATGCTCAAAGTTATCTATTATTTGATCTTTAATGTATAGAAGGGCCGTCTCCGTTGACTTAGATTTTTGGAACCCGTACTGTTGTTCTACTATGACGTCGTTGTGCTGGAAGTAGTTTAGAAGGCGTGTATTTATAACTTGTTCTATTACTTTAGAAAAGATTGGCAAGACAGAGATAGGTCTGTAGTTATTAAGGCTACATTTATCACCTCCTTTATGACCTCTTGCAATTTTCAGTTTATCAGGAAAGACACCCGAACTTAGGATCAAATTGCATATATGCGACAAAGGGCGGCTAAAAAGATGTGCAACTGATTTTATTGGTTGCGCTTTCAAGTTATCCACTCCGCAAGCACTACTGTTATTTAGCTTTTTTAGTAGCGTAAATATTTCTGCCTCTGTAGTAGGAGTCAAATAGATTGAACCCGCAACAGCCGAACCCATATATGATTTGCAGTCAATGTTAGAGCTATCCGCGTTGTTTGTATTAAATGCTCCTGCGTTTAGGAAGTGTTCGTTGAATTTATTTGCTAGCGAGGTTCCCGTATAAGTTGTGCCGTCAATACTCAATTCCTTGAGTTCTTTCTTCTGAGTATTTGACATGAGATGGTTTGCGGTTTGCCACATTTTTCTTGGGTTGTTGATGACACCTGCAAACTTGTTTTCGTAGTAGGAATGGCGCGCTTTTTTAATGTCATGTCCTAGTTTGTTTCTTATTTTCCTATATTGATTTAAGTAGTCCAGAGCTTTAGTTCTGATAAATAGAGCGAAAAGTCTATCACGTTCCTTGATTCTGTTTAAAAGTGCTCTGTTAATCCACGGCTTTCTTACTTTCCTAGTTTTCCTGAATTCTAATACTGGAAATGATTGTTTATAAGTGTTCTCAACTTTCTCTAAAAATAAATTGTACGCCATTACTGGGTCCTCTGAACAGTAAACGTCATCCCAATTTGTTTGCGCTGTTAGTCTTTCAAATATCTTAATTGTTTCTTCATTAATAACCGTGCACTGAATCCATGTGCGCGAGGGTCGCACCGTGTGCTGTGTAAGGTGTGTTAGAAAAATAAAGATCGGTAGACGGTCGCTCAGGTCCGCTAATAAAACACCAGATTCAATATCGGCTGAGCTACAGTTCGTGAAACAAAGATCTAACAAGGTTCCAGAATTGTTTGTTACTCTTGTTGGTACATAAATGACATTTTCATACCCGTATAAAAGAAACACATCAGTAAGTTTTTGATTATTCAAATCAGGACAAAGAATGTCTACATTGAAATCCCCAATGAAAACAACCGATGAGCTATATTGTATGCAGCATTCCAACATTTCTTCGAGAAATTCAAGAAACATAGACAGTGTTCCAGATGGGGGTCGGTATACTACCACACATACTATGCTCTCGCACTTTATCATAACCGTCTCAAAATGAGGACTAATTCGGCAATATTTTGAGATAACACTGCAACTTAAATTTTCCTTGACAAACGGTCACACCTCCGCCTCTTGTATTAGTACGAAAAATTGACGTATGTTTGTACCCGCTAAATTCAATAACATTCATTTCATTGGAAAACCATGTCTCAGTGAAAGCGAACAAGTCAAACCGATGATTTAACGAGCCCAGAAGCATATCCCACGCGTCCTTTTTTGTTCGTAGGCTTTGAGCGTTTAGGTGGCAGACAGAAAAGGCCTTAGCACAACGAGTCTTATAATCACGGAAAGAAACTGCGTCATGATAGCCGCCTTTAGAAATGCAGTTTGCCATTGGCATAAAGCCAGTAAGTAAGCAACTCTTGGCCCATCAGAATCCTTATCGTATTTTCTCTAGATCATCGACAGAAGCGATCCTGATAATCTTGCTTCAAGGGGCCCGACGCACAAACAGCTTTCCGTTCTTAACCCAGGCAAACTCGTATTCCTTTTCTTTCGCCTTCGACTTCATTCTCCACAACAAGTCCTTATTTTGTGCTGTAAGGTTCTCGTTTAAGAATATCTTTGACTGTTTGTCCTTCAGTTCATTCTTCTTGCTAAGCCACTTGTCCCTAGTCACACGAGAGGAAAAGCGAACTAGCACAGGTGCTATCCTTTCCGAAGCGTCTTTATCGCCCCTGATTGGAAGTCGATGCACTGCCTCAACCTCGGCCTCGGAAAGTCGAGCAATCTCAAGTTCATCGGCCAGAAGGTTAATTTTGTCTAAAAGCTTTTCGTCGGTATGCTGAGGCAGTCCATGTATTTCCATATTCTGCTGTCTGCTATACTGCTCGAGATTGTTGATCTCTTGCCTCAGTTTCTTAGTTTCTTGGTCATCAACTTTTTCTTCAAGCTTTTCCATGCGTTTCTTTAAGCCAGTTATGTCTGCACTTTGAGTTTCCATGCGCGTGAGGACTTCATCGTATTTATCAGACATTGCTTTTACTGAGCTCTCAATGCAGCAAATAAAGGGAACCAGCGAAGAAAGACGCAACACAAGAACAAAGAAGGCACACACCACAACGCTGGAAGGCACACACACCACAACCAGCGTTGTGGTGTGTGCCTTCTTTGTTCTTGTGTTGCGTCTTTTTTCGCTGGTTCCCTTTATTTGCAATATGAACCAACTAGCCCAGCAGTTTGCACTTCTCAATGCAGCCCACGGTGGTCATAATAGCCTCAATGTTGTCTAACTTCGACTTCATTTCCAGTACAGTAGCAAGCTTGCTCTGTATGTCAGCAATTTCTTTTGCCAGGTCTAGGCTGGCCTCTTTCTGCTTTGTTGTGCCCTGCCTACTACCACGGGATTGTGCAGTTTTGCAGGTGGCGCACTTCCATGTTTTTTTTTTGCGATCTCCGATTTTTTCTTGTAGTTGGCCTGATTTACTCCTGAGCAGGCGCCTATGTGATAATTATAGTCACACTCCGCGCACGACAAGAACACTTCATCGTCAGAAAGTTTTTCATGACATGCAAGACATTCATCAGACATTTTTAGTCCGACGCACTCAGACTCAGACTGTTCAGACTTATGCACTCAGCACTCAGCAGCAGCGGCGGCCGACACCATACACAACTGACAGAAAACTTCAGCAAGAGCAGTCCAAAAAGGGTCGACCAACCTGCGCAAGTTGTCGAGAGATTAACTTCCAGGCATGAAGGCAATCGGCGTCACCGCTGCCGCTGCTGCTGGGTGAGTGTAGATTCCTTCGGTAGCAGGTCTCTTTTGTAGGAATCCGTCGAGGGCGTTTCCTCGTTCCTGACGGCCGGGGGGTGTCTTCGATAGGTGTGCGCAGCTCGTGCACGATGGTAGCAGTTCCTGCGCAAGTTGTCGAGAGATTAACTTCCAGGCATGAAGGCAATCGGCGTCACCGCTGCCGCTGCTGCTGGGTGAGTGTAGATTCCTTCGGTAGCAGGCCTCTTTTGTAGGAATCCGTCGAGGGCGTTTCCTCGTTCCTGACGGCCGGGGGGTGTCTTCGATAGATGTGCGCAGCTCGTGCACGATGGTAGCAGTTCCTGCGCAAGTTGTCGAGAGATTAACTTCCAGGCATGAAGGCAATCGGCGTCACCGCTGCCGCTGCTGCTGGGTGAGTCGCCCTCACTACCAACACACCCGAGGTGTACAAACATCTGTTACACCTGTGGGACGCCAGACGGGGCCTACTAAAAAGGTGGAAAAGGCAAAAGCATAATAGGCGGCTCAAGCGTAAGATCGCTGAGGTCACCAGACAAGCCGAAGAAATATGCGACAAAGCTCTCGAGGCGCGACTGGAACCAAAACTGCAACGAACTTCAGGGGACTCTAGGTTGGGCCAAGACATGGGCCTTGCTAAGGGCTCTCATAGACTCAACCACGACAAAATCCGAAACCCGTAAGACAACCCAAAGGATCGCGCACCAGTTCCAAGGCACTGACGAGGAAATGCTACAGAACATCAAGCAGCGTTATATCGGCAATGCAACACACGCCGAAAGCAGCTTGGCATACACGGGCGAAGCGAATCCCGCTCTGGACGAACCCCTTACCATAGAAGAAGTCAGACACGCTGTGATGTCCGCCACAAAGAACACAACACCAGGGTAGGATGGCATCACCAATGCATGATAAGGAATCTGGATGACAATTCAATCAAAAGATTCACGGAATTCGTCAATAAACACTGGGAACAGGGGACCCTCCCGGACGACTGGCGGCATGCGGAAATAGTAATGATTCCGAAGTCCGGAAAGACTCCAAACCTGGAAAATCTTAGACCCATTTCCTTAACATCATGCTTGGGAAAAGTGTACGAGAGAGTTGTGCATCACATGTTGCAGACCCACCTTGAGGACAACGAACTCATGCCGCACACTATGTTTGGATTTCGAAAATACCTATCAATTCAAGACGTTCTCCAGCAGATCAAGGAGGAGGTGCTTACTACCGTACCAAAATATGGAGAAAACATCTTGCTCGCTCCCGATCTTAAAGCGGCCTTCGACAACGTCAGTCACAGGGCTGTGCTGGAGGGGCTCAGCAAACTGGGTTGTGAGCAGAGAATATTCAACTATGTGGAAGCCTTTCTGACTATCCGAACCGCTACTATTGGAATAGGAGGCATCAGGACTGACACCTTCAACACCCCCGAAAAAGGAACACCACAAGGCTCTGTACTATCACCTATGCTTTTTAATATTGCAATGATTGGTTTAGCAAGGGCGCTCGAAGAAATTGAAGGAATCAGGCATGCCATCTACGCAGATGATATCACAATCTGGGTGACAGGGGGATCCTTAGGAGAAAAACAAGACCTTCATCAGCGAGCAGCAGACACGGTCAACGCATACGCCCGACACTGTGGACTTGCATGCTCCCCTGAAAAATTCGAGGTGCTCAGAGTCTACAGACAAGGGTATGATCTGCAAAACTCCATAGATATCTACATAGGGGAAACGGAGGTTCCGGAAGTATCGAAAGTTAGGATCCTCGGCATGTGGATCCAAAGCAATCGTCGTATTGATCAACGATCAGACAGCTAGCAAATATCACAGCACAGATCACCAGTATGATTGCACAAATTTTCAACAGAAGAAGAGGTATGAAGGAGGAAGACACATGTTGGCTAGTACAGGCCCTCGTGGTCAGTAGAATCTTATACGGCGTCCCCTACCAAACACCGCTCGAGCAAGAAAAGGAGCAGTCAGAGGCAATTCTTCGAAAAGCATGCAAATGCGCTCTTGGACTGCCGGTCAACGCTTCGACGGAGAAATTCCTTAAACTGGGCACAAACAACACAGTACAAGAACATATCGAGGCCCACCTTCTCGTTCAGAAAACAAGACTGATGCTGTCCGCAACAGGCCGAAACACGCTGCGGTTGCTGGGCATGAGGGACACTTTGAAAGAAATCAATAGCACAGCGAGCGTTCCAAATGAAATCAGGAGGATCATTGAGATCAGTCCGATTCCAAAAAACATGCATCCAGATATACATAAGCTGAGAAGAAAGGCAAGATCTGAATTCCACGAAAGAAGCTTCGCCGGTGCAAAAGACGTATTATACGTTGACGCAACAACATACAGACACCGATACGGATCGGTAGCCAGCGTGGTGGATCACCAGCTCAGGGAAATCAACTGCGCTTCGATAAAAACCAACAACATCCTCGAGGCTGAGGAAGCAGCAATTGCACTCGCCATCACCCAGCAGAGTGACGAGCCCCATGCACACATCATTAAAGACTCGCAAGAGGCGTGCAGAAGATACAGCAGTGGACGCATATCCACTGCAGCCATTCACATACTCAAGGCAAGGACAATCACTTTTACGAGATGCTTCATCACGTGGACACCAGGCCATGAGGCTGTGAAAGGGAACCAATGTGCGGACGCCAATGTCTCAGCATACGCCAACCGGGAGGCGCGCACCGAAGGGAAACTGGACGCAGTCACTAGACGGTATGGAGCCATCTTAGAACACCAACGAGCCCTCCGGACGACCTACCCTCCTCCCCGCAGAGACCTTAGTAGAGAGCAGTCGGTTGCCTGGAGACAACTGCAGACTAATACATACCCCAATCTGAGTTTACTCAGCAAAATCTGTCCTTCCACATATGACAACAAATTCCCGCTATGCGGTGAACACCCAACGCTTTACCACTTTACCACGTTGCATGGGCCTGTCAGAAAATGCAGGCAGCGCCAATAAACAACACACCAACACCGGAGCAGTGGGAGGCTGCGCTGTCCAGCTCGAAGCCTGAAGAGCAGCTCAAGCTGATCGGCAGGGCTCGCAAGACTGCAAAGGCCGCTGGGGCCCTGGACTGAGGGCTCCACCTACGCTGCGAGAAAGAACCCTTATACAATAAAGTTTTTCATTCATTCGTCATAAAAAAGAGAGAAAAATGAGAACAAAAAGGAAAGGGCCAGTAATACATGATAAGTACGTATAAGAAGGCAAGACACATAAGGTATGCAAATAGGAACCGTTCACACCTGCAAAGCTATAAAAAATGTCCTGGATTGTTGCTAACCACCACTTTCTAATGCTTTTCACCATTGTTTTCCTTTGTTCAATATTGTACAGGTCGTTGTTAAGTTCGTCAAATAGCGCGGGGACATAATAGTTTCGTTTTTTCGTAGTTTCTATTTTCCTGAGAGCGACTTCTTTGTGTACTGGCATAGCCTCCTTTATACTTTCTGTGCCTGTAAACTCCGCGCTCCGCGGCCGTCGTCGCCGCTCCTCCTCCCTTGAGATGTTACGCCGCTGGCTGTGAGAGATGGCGACAGCGACGTTGGGGCATCCTCGCGAGGCGAGTGCCGGGTGCGCTGTGTTGACAGCAGCCCGGATAGCCACGTGCTATTGATCTGTCGTTGTTATGTGGGCTGTTTTGCAGTGTTTGCAGTATTAGAGTGCTTTTTTTAAGCTTTGATTATTGCCACGTCTTGAACAGTCTTGCAGCGCTTTTTTTAAGCTTTTATTATTGCCACGTCTTGAAAAACATCCGCTCTCAGTTCCTTGCACGCGACCTTGGAAAGAAAGGAGAGGTTTCGTCATCTCACTTGAAGAAACTCTACGAGATGTAAAAAAAGATAGGATTGTAAAACCTGTGAGGAGTCTAACCAGAAAACATGTTTTCCCGAACAATATTGAAAACATGAACGTCTAACGAGCTGTCCAAGTTTTTCTCCAGACGTTATCATCTGCTCAGGAGTTTTTGAAAGAGCACGCAGGACAGAGCTGCCATACATCATTTGCCTATGCGGAACCAACAACTACTACACGACACCAGCAACAAGTGTCAACATATCGAGCAAAATTTCCCTGACGCCGGGCACTTTGACGACAAAAAATGATTCTAGGCTACAATGGCTGGAAGTTACATTTCCGCTATATATCGACCAACTAAAGAAAGATGCAACTTATCTTCGTGCCTTTTTCACAGCCGAAACGTACCAGGCCCTTCTGCTCACAACTTAGTCGACTGCTTGCTGCATTCGCTATCTGGTAGCTGAGGAGAAGTCCTGTTTTGTACTAACGCGGAAATTCAGCAGTGACCCAATTGAAGCGCTATTTGGAACCCTGAGGCGGTCACTGGGATGCAACGACCAACTTGACGTGCGGCCGGTACTCAGGACTAGAAAAAGTCTTGAAGACGGGAATTGCCGCGACATCTGAACACAGCAACGTACTATATCATGAGAGTCACCACAGCACTGGACTTAGGACTGCAGGGCTATGTGCACTTGGGAGGAGCGATGAGCTTCCAGAGGCTGCTTTGGAAGTCTTGGGACGCTTAGACGTGCAGCATGTCCCTGCTTCTCTACATACATCGCAGCTGTCGACCACGTTCTATGTAGGTGGCTACATCGCTCGTGTGATAAGTGAACATATGGAATGTGAGCAGTGCTGTTTACTCACAACCAAGTCATCTACTATACCCATTCGAGAAGTTCAACCAAGAACAGGACCGTGGTGGGCTGCTTTACCCATCTGACGAATTACTCTGTCTTAGGCTGCGGCTGTTTGTGGAGACAAGCTTAAAAGAAAACCAACGACTTCAAAATCCATTAAAAAACGGACCGATTCAGCTGTTACAGCTGTTACAGTAAATCAAGGTTGCTGAAGTGCCCTGTCAGTGACAGCAGTCACCGTGAACATTTTTCTCTACTTGTGGCAACTAGATTCATCAGACCACTGCTGGTGAACTACGCCTCTTCGATAACAGACAAGAATGATTTGTATAAGCCGCTGTTTCGGCAGAAGCCACTTTCACGATAAGTCATGAACTGTAAAGGTAGTTACTCTTGTAGCACAACTGCTGTTGTAAAATGCGTAAATAAATGGTGGTGCCTTTCTTCTTAAATTTTGCTTTAGCGCAGCGTAGACTAGCATTGTAACTGTTCTATTACCACTGACGCTAGCGGAGCAGTCATGCAGTTTTTCGAGCCATGCCCACATATCTTGAAATTACAGTAACATATCGTTGGTGTTACTGGCTAACAACTAACGTGATCACTTGTTATCCATAGAGGATGTCGGCCTCACAAGTAAATATAACGAATATGTACGATTCATGCTTAGTAGCAGTTGTCCCGCGAGGGAATAACAGCGCTCCCATGCTCGCGCCGGCATTCGCACCAGTGCGCCTCGACGCCTACGTCAGTGGCGCCCTCAGAGGCGGGAGCGGCAGCGCCGCGCAACTTTACCCGACGGCGCCGCTCCATAGTTTGCGCGGCGCGTTGACAGGCACAGAGAGTATAAAGGAGGCTATGGTACTGGTACTTTGAAATCACTTGCGAAATTGTGCCTCCTAAGTACCGAACACCAAAACAATTCGCGAACCTTGAGTATGCCTCGTTTCGAATACTTCTCTTTTGTGGAGGCCGTGTGTAGGCCTGTACCGTAACTGAAAATATTTGCTATTCTTTTTATTAGTGTATCAATCTTTTGCATTTTCTATTCTGAGTATGTGCCATATAAAGTGACTCCATAGCATAAAACAGACTCCACTAATGCTTTATATATTGTAATTCTTGAATTAAGAGGACATTTACCCCGCAGGTTGTAAATTAAAGCCACCGTATTTCTTAACTCCTTTCTCAAGTGCTTGATATGGTTATTCCAAATTAAATGTTGGTCGAAAAAAGGCCTAAATATTTAACCCCTGACTCAGGTCTTAGTGGCACACATTTACAAGTGCCACAAGTAGAAGAGTGCAAGTATAAACGTCGACTGAGGGTAACCGGCTTATGTGGATTTCTGAAACATAACAATTAAGTTTGTTGACGAAAATACAATTTTTACCAAACCAGTCCATGATTTTATGTATGTCTTCTTGAAAACGAACAGATCCTTTCTCGAAATAAATTGTATCCAGAATTATTGCGGTATCATCTGCATATTGATAAATTTTTGAAGTCAGTGGTAAACTGCCCATTTCAGTAACATATATGTTAAGAAGTATTTGTTCAAAGGTGCTCCTTTGCGGTACACTGTATTTTATTTTATTGCTACTATACTCATTGTCAATTCGAACACACTGTAATCGATTGTAAAAGTAATTACCAAAAAACCTGTTGAATTGACCTCGAAAGACTGAGATATTTAGCTTGCTTTTTTTTTCTTGACCTCTCAAACACTTGCGCCAAAAAGGTATCTGTATGTCTGCCAATTTGTAAGGGGGCAGGACCTGCGTCAAGCCGTTGTCACGGCTCTTTGTCCAGTCTCCTCCTCTGAAAAAGGAAATCAAAGGAATTCAATTGAATTGAATTGTTTATCATTAGGGCATGGTCTACGGTATCAAATGTTTTGGTCATATTCATGAAAAGACCTAAAGCGACACGATTATTTTCGACCACAGTATGAACATAGTCGAAAAATTCTTCCAGGAGTACTGTCGTGCTTTTGTTTTTTTCTGAAACGAAATTGGGCGGCTGGATTATGCAGAGCAAATCTTTCACAAAACGACTGCATCACGCAAGCGATATGATTTTCATATATTTGTGCTAAACAGCACAAAACTGCGATCGGTCTGTAGTCGTCTTTTTCACCGCTTTTCTAAAAAGACCTTGTGATCGATATTTTCAGCTCTTGGGCTATAAGGCTAGTTTAAAATATGCAATTTAATATATTTATCATCAAATCTTTCAGCTTATTTAAATGGAAATATAAGTCACGAAATCGTACTTTATCTATCCCCGGTAGATTCGTAAGCTTCATCTGCCGCATGCTGTTCCAAAGCTCCGTTTCAGATATTGGTGGTAGAAAGGCTGTGTGTGCTCATGCGCGTACTGGCTTGTATGCGCGTACTAGCTTGTACTTCACAATTAATACACAATTAGAAGCTATAGCAACAAGTTCGGGCCAGAAGACGACTCAAAAAGAAAAAGCGCTAAAGACCACTGCGGCGACCCGGATTGGGCGAATGCGAAAGAACTGAGGCCTCCTTCGCACTCGTCGCCTTCCGCAGACCATGAAGATGCCTCGCCTGACGACGTAGACGCCCCATCCATAACGGCTGACGCGCGCACACCATTCACACACTCGAAAGAATCTCGCACACTCGAGGGCGACGAGACAACCACTGACGTATGAGGAAGCGCCGGAGCGAAAACGGCGCGACGAGCATTCTACAAGGTTCTTTTTCATCCGGCCACCGCTCATCCAAGACGTCAGTGGCTCCATTTTAACGAGGCGACATGACGTCAGGCGTCACGATGAACACCACGTTAGCGCGCGGGCACCGCGCGCACACCCTCCGACACCCCACGGTCTCTCCTATGACCTCATGGTGGCCCCACCCAAAGTCATGACATGACGTTAAGGTTTGACGTCATGCGTTGCCATGGCAGCCACGTTGGTACGACGTCACGGCTCCCAAGTACTGCATTGTCTTTTTTCGATCAATTCTCATTTTTTTAGTTAACGTGGTTGCGCATGGTTGCGTTTTTTCGCCACAATTTCGACGTCACCTGTTTTCATGTCCTCATACTGTATCAACCTCCGATACTATTTTTGACGTCCAAGCGACATATTTGGCTCTAATTAATTAATTAATTACTCCACAATGACCAAATTTTGACGTGCATCATCCTCAAAACATACTCTATCACTCACAATCATTTTTTTTTTTCGGTTAACTCACACGAAAGGAAAATCGCGGCCGACCCTTCTTGCGGACACGAGATCATCGACAAAGCCAACAAAAGCTTTCGCCTTAATGAGTAAATAAAGTATCCCAATTTTGCTCCTCCGGTACTGCGCGAAAATTGATTATTGGGGAAAGGAAATGGCCCAGTATCTGTCTCACATATCTCGACGAACACCTGAACCGCGCCGTGAGGAAAGGGATAAAGGAGGGACTGAGAGAAGAAAGCAAGGAAGATGTAAGACATGATGTTGGGCTAGTCGGTTCATGGTTAGAGCGAAACAAAACTGCGCGAAGACGACGGGACAAAAGAAAGGCACGAATACACACACGCAAAGCGCAGATGCGCTTTGTGTGTGTGTATTCGTGCCTTTCTTTTGTCCCGTCGTCTTCGCGCAGTTTTGTTTCGCTCTAACAAGGAAGAGGTATCGTAGTGGACTGCTGCGAAATAATTTAGGTCACCTGGGGATCTTTAAACTAGTGGTGGAAAGCTTTTACTTATTTGAAAGCTTAAAAATAATAAGAATTATGCAGCAGCATTGCGGGCGGCCTTCAGGCTGCCGGTTGGGGCGTCCAGGCCGTGCCTAGTTACAACGTTTTCTGCCCCAGTCACCAGCCGAAGTTGGAGATTCGTCTCAATGCTGGACAAAGCAGCCTCCCACTGCTGCGGACTGTAAGTGACAAGAGGCAGGGAGCAAGTGTGCTGGGCAGGAGAATAAGATTTGAGCGTAGTCCGCTCTTAAGCCCCACCTTGACGGACACTTCCGAGGCGTACGGGCGGAGCGCCTACGCGTACGTTCGTACACTGGAGATGTCTGCGCATACGCGAGGCGCGACGCGCGAGCGAGGCGAAGATATCTGTCAGATATCGTCAGATATCGGCGCCTGCGCACGGGCGCTAGGGAGCGCGTCGGAAGCGGGGTCCGGTTTAACACAATCGGAGGACAGCGGGGCTCTCGGGGACTCTTTTTTCTCAGGAGGGCTGGAAGTTCTTTCAGGTTCCCCCAAATTTTCTTCGAATCCTTGCAGCTCCCCAACCATCTTCTGTTCATGGCTTGACATTTTTTCAGTCGGCTCGTGAGGGGGACCGAGCCAGCACCAGGAGCCAGCAGGTGCATGCCACTTTGTCTAAACGTAAGATGCCGATGGCGGGGATTGCCAGCCGTCCAACCGCGTAGTTGTAGACCCCAGGCTTGGAGTCACTGAAAATGTATACCGCGAACATCTGCGGGATGGCAAGGGCAATAACTGCCTCCTCGGTCTCCTGCCTCACAGGTGTGGGTGTAGACTGAGGAACAAAGAGTCGGTTGGAGAGAGTTCTCAGTGACTGCAAGGGTGTGGGCTGGGTAGCGGCTTTACGAGGCTGTATCCACATAAGCCACGGCAGGTGTCTGTCCGCACTCACGCCAGACCACGGAGGCTCGCGCTGCTCTGCGGAGGGGCGGTGTTCAGGATGCATATTCCCAGGGAGGGGATGAACGTGCCGAAGAGGGTAGGCAGGAAGGCCGGTTGAAACAAGTGTTATACTCAACTGAAAGGTTAGGAGGGAGGAGACGTGGGAAGAGATGGGCAGTGAGGTGGGGACGTGGATAAGAGGGGAGAGCTTAAGGGTGTAGAGAAGTGCGCGATCCGGGCGGGTGCGGGCGAGACGTAGGAACTGGGCCATACGATGAGCCTCCGTTAGCTCCGTAAGGGAGCTGTGGACGCCCATGGACAATAGTCGAGCCGTCGAGGTTGATATGGGAAGGGAAAGGGGCGACTTATACGCCTAGCGAATGAGGCACTTGACTTTGTACTCCTCGGTGCGAGAAAGGAAGAGATAAGGAAGTGAACAGATGAAGCGACTTGGAACAAAGGCCTCGATTAAGGGCCGGAGGTCGCGTTCGCGCATGCCGTAGTGGCGGTTGGCAGTGCGGCGTATGAGGCGGATTGCCTGTTGTACAGTGTTGTGAGTCGAGTGATGAGGGTGGTATTCTTGCCATTAGGCTGAGAAAATAGTCCTTGGATGAGGAGGGTGGAGGCAATAGGAATGAGTGTGCTGTCCAGGTAGAGGGTGTGAGGAGAAAGCGACATGGTGGCCACTCCCCGAGGCAGAAGCAGCAAAAGCTCCGATTAGACAGCGAGGAACCCGACAGCCCCAATGTGAGTCAGCACCGCGTCCCCGCCCGCCTGGAAGGTGGTCTCCACAACGCCAGCGTTGCCGGCGGTCACCCAGAGGGTGATGTCATCGGCGTAGAAAGCATGAGATAGAGCTGGAATAGCGCGCAAAGCACGTTCCAGCGGGCAGAGGGTAATGTTGAAAAGAAGCGGGGACAAGATAGAACCTTGGGGGGTACCCTTGTTGCCAACGGGGAAAGAAGAAGAAAGTGGGCAGTATGAGATGTCGGCTGTGCGGTGGGAGTGAAAAGCGGTGATGTAAACACGGACACGGGGTCCGACATGGAGAGAGCGTCCAAAACGCCAGTGTGATGTGCATTATCGAATGCTTTGGTAAGGTCTAACGCCGGGATAGCTCGAGTGCTTTTGTGGTGGGAGGGGTGTAGGACATCCTCGGAAAGCTGGAGCATGGTATCCTGTGTGGACAACTGGGGACTAACGCCGAACATGGAGCCCGGATACATGTCGCGGTCATCCAGATAAGTCAGCAGGCGGGCCAGGATGACGTGCTCGAACAGCCTGCCGAGACAGGAGTTGAGAGAAATGGGACGGAGGTGTTCTAGAGCAATAGGTTTGCCGGCTTTGGGGGTGAAATAGACAGGTGCATGAATCCACGGAGAGGGAAGAGTGCCAGCCTGCCAATGTGTAGTGATAAGGTTAGTAAGGGCTTCGAGGGAGCGAGTATCTAGGTTTCGGAGTGTTTTCCTTGTGATGCGGTCAGCCCCCGGGGCCGAGGTGGCGCGGAGCTTGAGTAGCGCCGCACGAACCTCGCCCAGGGAGACGTCCGCATCAAGATCGGGGTTGGCGGAGCTGGAGTAGGTTGGAAGAGGAGTTGGGGGGTCGGTGCAGAGGTAAAGGTTCCTGAGGGCCGCCAGGAAGACAGCATCGGAGAGTGGGGAGGATTGAAGGAGGTGGGAGATATCCTTGCGCTGCGAGGCCTTGGTGCGCGTGGGATGTAGCAACAGCCTGAAAAGCTACCACTTGTCACGGAGGCCCAGGTTGCCGGCCATGTGATCGTAGGTCTGGCCCCACTGTTGCCGAAGAAGAGAGAAGCAGCGCTCTTTCATGTCCAACGCGAGCTGAGCCAACCGGATGCGCAGGCGGCGATTGTGTTTCTGAGCCTGCTAGCGACGGTGGACAGCGTGATAAGCCTCCCAAAGCTGCAGCAGACGGCTGTCATCTGTAGTGGAGTTTGGTGCTGCAGGGATTGTGGATGTGGCAGTGCGCACGTCCACCAAAAGGGTCTTAGTCAAGACCGAGAGATCGGTGATAGGAGCAGAAGAGGAAGTAGAGATACGCACCGGATGAGGAGCCGATGAACACGGCACCCTCGGCTGCGTCATCACTTGCCTCCTCTCCTACCAGCAGCCCCCCTCAGAAACGCCGATTCTCCTCCTTCGACGCCGTCGCGACCGAGCGTGATGTCATTCGCCATACAGCCTCCTTCTTGGAGGCGTTTCCGCAGCGCATGATGGCCCACTTCGCTCAACTTGAGGAGCTCGTCGCCAGCATCGACACCAGCGTGGCCGCCATTGAATCTCACCTCACCGCCCTTGACACCAGGGTCGCGGCCCCAGAAGCCCACCAGAGCGCCACTGAGGCCACCTTCTCGCACCTCTCCCTACCCGCCCCAACAATCCCTGCAATTATTCTAACACCGTCTGAGGACCTCGCCATCCATCATGACCAGACATCCCCCGCACCTTTATCTCTGGCAGTGGAAATGTCGGGGGTTCCGCGGCAAATGGAGCACCCTGCAGCTACACCTTCAGGATGTCCCTCCAGACACTCTCCCCTGCGTCCTAGCACTCCAGGAACAGGTAGCTCGCGTCAAGCCACGCGACTACGCCTCCTTCCACCCTCCTTCGTAGGCCCAACCAAGCGTTACAACGCTGGAGCAGCGCAACCTTGCTGCCATGCTGCTCTAGCTGGACGTTTCGGAATGTGCCCATCTCCCCCTTGAAATCCTTCCCGGCCCTCGCACTGAGGCAAGCCTCTTCGTTCCAAATGTCCACAGTACTCCCAATGGCCATTCAACCCCTCTCCTCCTCGTCCTCCGCAAAGCGCTCGCCTCCGCAGGCCGCAGCGCCCAGGTCATTATGGGAGATTTCAATGCACCCCATACCAGCTTGGGCTATTCTCAGAACACTCGCAACGGCCATTCACTTTTGACTTTCATCCAGAACAAAAGCCTTCCTGTCCTAAAGGACCTCGCTTTCCCCACCAGGATTAGATCCAGTGTTTAACGAGACGCCAATCCAGACCTCTTCACTGACAAAATGTTACCAATCCCGCAGGGATTAATACAGGGCTCTCCCTTGGTAGCGATCACTACGTCCTCTGCACCACTTTCCGTTTCCCATCTCTTGGTTGTTTCTCTGCTCGTCTGATCCAGATAGTTGACTGGGGCGGCTCCCGCTCCACTCCTCTCTTGAGCGTGCACTGACAGCACACAGCACACGAGCTTCTTTTGCGTTCGAGATCTAGTCTCTGTGGTGTTACCGTCTCGGCAGCACGCTCTGGGAAAGTCCAGCTTTTCACACATATGCCCACCTTCTATCCACTTACGCCGGGGACGCGGGCCGGCCGGTCACTGCTCCGGATAATCGTTTTAGAACGCGCTCGGAGGTACAGGGACCCTCCCGCAACTTCTGCGATATATAAGCCAGCTTTTGACACTCACCCGGATATTTCTTTTTATGTCCGGGTGATGGGAGACCGCAGCGGTGGCATTGTGGTTTGAGCATCCGCCTCCAATGCGGAAGGTGTGGGGTTCGATCCCCAGTGCCGCCGGGGACCGACCGGTGATACAATGGGCACGAGTTTTCTCCTGAACTGGTGCTCGGCTTCTTTAGTGTGAAATGCTTGGAAAATGGGTATTTGGCCAGACCTTGAGAAGAAGAAAAACACATTGTGTCATGGTGCTCTTTGCCCCAGATGTCCTTGCGTCACAAATGTTCACGATCACCATTCCGTGTTAATAAGCGACTGCCGCAGCTGTCAAATGACAGGGTTCATTCCAGAGACATTGGAGAGGCCTTTGCCCTGCAGAGGGATGATGCTGATGATGATGAGATGCTTCGCAGGAGCAGCCTAGCAAGTCTTAGGGCGGATCAAAGGTGCTGCTAACTGCAGCACCTTTCCAGCACTCGTGATTTTGGTTCATATGCGGAAACCTGCGCTAATTTTTTTGCCTTGTTATGTTGACGGAGTGTACTTACAGAATGGCAGTGCGGCTCTAACTTTCACGTGAGCGCGCGACGCTTCAAACCGATCTCGGGTAAACATTTTATTCCGTTGATATCGAATTCCCTCCTTTCGTTCAAATAATTCCAGTGTTGTCTCCCGTAGTCGCAATCGAGTAGGCTCTTGCTGCAGCACCTGCCCAGCCCGCTTCGTTGTTAACGGCTATTTTTGCAGCCTCTGCCCACTCCTTCTTCTCAGCAACCAGGTCGCTCGTTATCTTCCAACGCCCTGATTGGGACAATTGTTTGCTGAATTCAGACGCAGTGACTAGCAAAACAACACGCAGGCAGGTGACGGGACACCTGCTAGACTTGTAATTGAATTTGGCTACGGGGCGGGATCATTTATACAGGCATTTTTTTCTGGTTTTTGCGCCACTGGTACCTCTTAACAGCTCTATAGTGACTTCACATTATGCGACTGCCGCTGATAGGAGGTACCAGCGGCGCAAAAACCAGAAAAATATGCCTGTATAAATGCTACCACCCCGTAGACAAATTCATTTCCATGTCTAGCACGTGTCCCATCGTTCATCTCCTGACTGTGTCTTTTTGCGTGAGTTACACTGTCTCGATGCTCGTTCTTCTCTTTGCATTTTATTTTGAGGTTCTGCGTATGAGCAACCTCATCAGTATACCCCACCTCGTGTTCGTACGTTCAGTAACGAGTTGAAGGTATTAACTTACTCATATCATCAGGAATCATTCTCCGGTGACAAGACAAGCGTCGATTATTCGGTCGGTTTGACGGAGAAATTAGCTTTCGAGTCTGTTGTCCAGATCAATCGCTGCAACAGCTGCGGCCTGTGTTTGGATTCCGGGGATCCATACACTAGATGAATATGGTGATGTTGCTCGGCGTGTGCTCCGCCCATGTTGCGCCATGGGGTCCCGTTGTTTGCCTTTAAACGCCTGCATGTCACTAGAAATAACGCATACCTTGGCATACCTTGAATCCCTCGATGTTTTACACGACAACAGCCTTAAGCGTGAACTACAAAGACAGCTCTAAGTGGTACTTGCGGGGAAATCGCGGCGTCGTCGTCGTTCGCACTATTATTCTCCCCATCAGGCTCCGTCACTCACGCGTGACTCTGGTCAGTGTCACATATGCCTACCTACAGCCACGTTCAAAAGGTGCATGCAGGGACGAGGAAGAACTCACAGAGCGCCAGTTACAACTGCTTCTGTTTGGAACCTCTGTCGACTGAAATATGCTTCTGCTGGCGTATAAGAAACGACAAAACTATGACCACTGATGAGAAAACGCAATTTTTAAAGATGATACTAGAAAAAGGGCGCGCGCGACCAAGCGACAGCCGCTAGCTTTGAATTGCAGTAAATCTACTCTTTAGAAGGAAACGGCAGCTGTTTTTAAGCAACGCCACCGATGTTTCACTGGTGCATGCTCTTAGCCCCTGAACAAATAATGAAAGACGCATCAAAAATTTTCATTCAAGATGGCCTTTCCTTCTGCCTAATAAAAAGTTATGGAGGTCACCTATGGTTACTCACGTGCTTTGAAGACGAAATCATTATATTTTTAATTTATATCTTACCTTCCCTTCTGATGGCCGACCTGTTCCTTAGCATAGAGTGGTAAGACAACACGTACGCGAGGTTACCCTTTATTTGCCAAGAAACGACCTCGAAATCTGAAAGTCCTTGATTAAATTCCGCGCACCTTCAGAAGGAACATCTTTTTTTTTTACTGATGACGTCGTTGGGTGTTTTGTGGACCGCTTTTCCTGGATGCCGATGACGCCTGGTTCCGTGTAAGGCTTTGTCTGTGTAAGGCTTTCTCCGCAATAACAGTTGCTAAACCCGAGGTTCTCTGTTCAGAGGGCAACGCATGTGTGAATGGACCGTCTGTGGCGTTAGTTGAAAAAGATTCAGCGCTTTGATGCGATCAGGTTTACCTGCGCCCAAGTTGATTTCTGGCAGCTGCTTAAATATGCTTTATTTTAGTGTTCCTTTGATTTCCTTTCGCCTTACATTGTCGTGTTGCTTTTTGAATGTTTGGTTATTTAGCATCGAGCACGAAATACAAGCGCAAAACTTCAGGGACCCAAAGAAATTGTTTAAGGCTACCAATTAACGTAAACTAATACATTTCATGTAGGCGGCAGCAGAACAGAAGTAGTGCATATCGCGCGTAGATGCAATATATCTGTTGAGACGGGCTGCCCTGAAAACAGTTTTAAATGGCGCTCTGTGATGTTTTCCCCTCCGTTGTCTCGTCCATGCTTGCAGCGCCAAAGCACATTTAATTACAAATCACCAATTTCCCCCAACACAACGTTGCTATGCCCTACACCCTTACCCCATTCCTACCTACAGTTACTAAACTGTCCCATTGGCGTCAGCATTGCGCACCACCCAGCTGTTGCTGAAATTCGCACTCTCACATAACTGTGTGGAGTTCCTTTCATTAACGTTTAGCGCTGTTAGTCTAGTGGGGTCAGTTTAGCCGGCTTAATGTGCAGTCGATTTTTTCGCGTTTGCTGCTTTTCTAAGTCGCCTACCCCTAACAGACCGCGCATTGCCGCACGGCGAATCATTTAATACAGTAGGGTAGGCTTTTTTGCGCTGTTATTTATATGTTATGAATCATTTAATCCTTTGCCAATGCTTACTGCGATTCTAATTTCGTGATCACCCTATTAATGGGACTGTATGAATGAACTCCACCTAGCTTCCTCATTACTGGTCCGTTCTTTCGGTAAGGTTTTGTTTACAGCGTGAAGAGAACGGTTTTAGAAAAACCTAATAATCGCTCTCTTCCCTCCACCCATGTATTGACCGTTACACTTGGACCTGCCTGGTTGGGTGGGCAGGAGAGTTGCCAGGTTTAATGGTGCCATGCAGAGAAGCTGGTTTTCCCACTGCGTTTTTGCATTCGATTTTGTCGTCGCCTTTTTGTTCCGCTGCGCCGTGCGCTTCTGGCGGGTGAGGCCATGGGAAGGGCGGATGTAGGAGCGTTCGCGATGTGTGGACGCTTAGGCCTGCACTCTTTAAAAAAAGTTAGTAAAAAGAAGGTAGTAAGTGCATCAGTTACTACCTAGACTTCATTTCACTAATTTTTATCAGCTGTTTACTACCCTCTTCAAGGTATAGTTAGTGAAAGCAGCCCTTGCTGCCTTTTTAGTAACTATGGTGGCTAGTTACTACCTAGTTAGTAAGCGTTCCATTAACCCTAAAATAAAGTCAAAGAATATAACTGACGCAGACTGTGTTGCCAATAAACTGTTTTTTTTTTAATTACACATTTCTGCAGTTTCGTATGGTTAGGTAGACTAAGCTTTTTCTACGATCGCAACTTCACAATTAACGCTTGTATCTTAGCACAACCGGGGAGAGCCACTAGCACGTAAATGAGAGCCTGTTTTACGGAGTGCATAAGACTGAGAGAGATCTACGTGTGCACGCGTAGGAGGATGTGGTGCAGTGAGCGCGGTTTTGGTCGCTTATCCGTTTTTTTCTGTAGCGTCCACTTCGGCGGACGCGGTTGTTGCTGCGACGCGCGTCTTTTCTTCTCTTTTTCTCTTCGTTCTGTTCTTTTAACTCTCCTCTATCTGCACGCGGCAGCGGTGGTGGCTCGGCTAGAGCCAGTAGGCAGGGCCGTGCATTTTCCTTTTCATCCTTCTCCCAGTCACAACAACAACAACAACGTGTGTACGCGCAGTGTGCGAGTGTGACTCTTTCTGATTTCTGCTTTTCCTGCATACTGAACCTTTGTGTGCGCACGGTAAGGTTATCGATGCCATGACCTCGCATAATTTGTACATGCTGTATGCGATAAGCCTAAACCTATAAAGCTTTTTATTTTTCGACTTGCACGTATTTGGCAAACCACGCCAGCACACTACGATGAATCTACCAGCATATGTGAGTTTCTCTTCAATTTCTTAGTAAATACTACTAGCCACCCGTTACTAACTGCGGGTAGCGGCTATTACTGACTGAATGGGTTAGTAACTGTTACTAAACTTCCCGTTACTAACTACAGTTACTAACAAGGTAGTAACATGTGTGACAACAGGTTAGTACCCCAAAGTTAGTAAGTACTACAATCTTTTTCTAAGAGTGTGGTACTGGAATGCTATTCCAGGAAACGAAGGGTGTTACTAGGAGACACAAAACCGTAAAATCTGCGACCTGACATGAAGGGAGACGATAGAGCTAGCAGTATTATCGAAATGAGTAACTGTAAGGTGAGAGAGATCAGGAAACTTAACATAAGCAAAAAATCGAGCATGGAGGAGGCATGAAACAGAAAGAACAGAATAAGATGTTTTGAGTGGCCGGATTTATAAGATAAGATAAAGAGCGGGGAGTGGGGAGGGAGACGCAGTAGCCGTAGAGGAAAAACTGTAAAAGAAGCCACATATAAGCCAGAGTAGTCCGAGAGTTAAAGATTGAGACAGAGGCAAACATGGAATTGAAATTTTGGCAGTAACAAAAGACAGAGTGAGGACAGGCGTACGAGCAATGACGAGGGGAATCGCAGCTGCAGAAGATCCGAAAACTGCCGCTAGCAGTCCTGCATATCCTCGTGCAAGAACTGTAAATGTACCGGAGGCATGGAAAAGCGCCAACTTGAATTATTCGCGAAAAGAATGAAGTCTAGGACTAATTATTATAGGCCGGTCAGTTAAATATTGGTTCTTCGCAAGATGTTCAGTCAGAAATATAATTCGATCATTCCCAGGCTTCGATGAGCTAAAAAAAAAACACTGGATACGGTATTCGAGTACGGTACAAATGTACGGTACGGATACGGTATAGATGTGATTAATGCCATGTAACAAATGAAAGAAAGATGTGCATAATATGTGAAATTCGTTTTTTCAGCGTACAAAACACAGGACAGAGAAAGGAGATACACGCAGATAATAGGTTCCTATGAGTAGCATTGCGCAAACAGTGCCTGGAGGGAGCCAACGTGAATTTTCTATAGAATATATAGCACAGCCACCATAACGTACTCTGTACTGAAGTCGGCCTAAGCGAAGGCTGTTACTGATCGGGCGGATCATGGCGTGACATCGGCACTGGACGCGTGAACGTTGCCTCTCAGCATGCGGCACTCACGCGACTGCGTCCACGCCACGTGAGCGGTGTGTCCGCGGCCGCGCATATCGCGAACACGACGCGGCTGGTTAACCGGGCGTGCCTCGCCAGTTTCGTCTCGTTGTGCACCAGCGGTGTGCATTTGAACGGCACGGGAGAAGAAGTGCGGCCTTCCTGATTGGGTTTCCGACTTCCCTGCTCACGTTTCTCCTTTCCTCTTCATTCACTACATTTGGGTTCGCCAAGATGGCAAAAGGAATCGAAGTAATTGAACGATGCCGACGTATTTGCGCAGCGCTTGATAGTTCCGCTGCGTAATCATATAGTTAAGGAATTGATTGAGCATTCTCCCTCACGTATACGCAGTCAACCTTGCATAAAAAAAAAAGTTGTGTGATTTCCCTTAGGGCAATTTTTTTCTCTGGGCTGGATTCACGTTTACTGTTCTCTTTCTTGAAATTGGAGGCCTATTACAGGGATTACCTATATCCAGGTGCATCGATTTGATTAGCCCTAAGGGCCACAGCATTTCTTACCTTTTTGCTGCACAAGTTATGAAACGAATGACATGTGCACGCTGAAGAGACACCTTTTATTTGACCGTCTTGCTTAGAACAGGGTGTCCCTTACCCACTTTATTCCGAATAGGGCCACTGCTGAGTCTTCTGTGAAAACTTTGTGCCTTCGAGCGCAGTTCTGCACAAAAGGAAAGAAGCATCATCCACGAGATGAACGCCTTAATTTATTTCTTTAGCAAGGTGTGTTGTTGGGCAAGTTGGTTAAGGAGCATTCATAGAAACACAGCGCTGGAACAACGGACTAGAGCACGGAGGACACACAACTGCGCCGGCTAACAACTCTGTTTCTAAAGGCAGCCGATCCGCGCCTTTTATACATAGACAACCGGAGGGATTGGTACACACGCGCAAATATAGCAAAGTTCGAACACGGAAGCAACCAATAGATGCGCCACCTTTTCATTATCATCACCCACAACCCATAACGCAGCGCGAACGAGCGAAAAAAAAATTGGGCGAAAAGTGCAGCTTAATTAAGTTCCAGAAAGGGAATGCAGCCATTACCCCGTACCTGCTGCGGTGGCTCAGTGGTTAAGGCGCTCGTCTACTGTGCCATATATCCAGGTACAAACCCGACCACGGCGGCCGCGTTTCGATGGACGTGAAACGCAAAGGACGCCCGTGTGCTATGCGGGGCCAGTGCACGTAAGATTCACAGGTGGTCGAAATTAATGCGGAGACCTCCGCTACGGTCCTCTTTCTTCCCTCCTTCTTTCACTCACTCCCTCCTTGATCTATTCCCTTATGGTGCGGTTCAGATGTCCGCCGATATATGTGGGACAGTTACTTCGTCATTCTTTTTCTCAAAACCAGTTCATTTTTTTTTTCATTTTCCGGTTCTTCATGAGTTAAAACAAAGAGATAGAACGACTCTCTAAAATGGGTAACACCTTAGAAACATCAGCTGTGAAAACAGTGTCTGGACAGTCAATAAGGATTAGATATTCACAGACGAATATAAATATGTTTGAGCTTGCGAATTCGCAACCTTTTTGTTAACTTCTCTTTCATGCTTGGCCAAGAAGAGATCCCTGCTGCCTTATTCGCGCGGCTTTCGCTACGTTCTTGTTTTGATAGCTCTTTCATTGTCACTCGTTTCACTGTGTTAGTTGTTGGCTACATCGACATAATTTTAGATTTGTTTCATTGCGCTTTCTGTTTTTGTATTCTCTATGAATCCGTATTCTCTTTCCCCCTTGCCCCGCAGCGGTGGCTCAGTGGTTGCGGTGCTCGGCTGCTGACCCGAAAGACGCGGGTTCGATCCCGGCCGCGGCGGCCGAATTTCGATAAAGGCGAAATTCTAGAGGCCCGTGTGCTGTGCGATGTCAGTGCACGTTGAAGAACCCCAGGTGGTCGAAATTTCCGGAGCCCTTCACTACGGCGTCCCTCATAGCCTCAGTTGCTTCGGGACGTTAAACCCCAATACACCAATACACCTCTTTCCCCCTTTTTTTTTTCGCTTGTTCAGGATGCGTTGTTGGCTGTGGGTGACGATAATGAAAAGGTGGCGTACCTATTGATTCTTTTCTCCTTCGAACTTTGCTGATCTTTCTTTGGGCATGCGTACCACTACCTGCGGTTTTCTATCCGTATAAATGGTGAGGATCGGCTGTCTTAAGAAACAAAGCTGGTAGTCAGCGCAGTGCTGCGTCCTCCTTGTTCTCGTCTGCTGTCTGCCAGCGCTGTGCTTCCCAGAATGTTATTATATTTCGTGCGTTGCATGCAGGAAGCTGTTAAGAAGAGCACTTCTTTCAGCACATTCGACAAGGTTCATCTGACGGCAGCATGCACAAACCTTTGTGCAAGCAGATTGAGAAGAATGGAAAGAAAACTAGGCCTCGTAGTGCATAGAAAAGCATACAGATAATTTTTTGCCCTTTTTAAAACGAATTACGTAATGCGCTTTCGTAAAGTTCATAAGCGCGGAAGAGAATTAACAGCACTCCGTCAATGTTTGTACTTCTCAGGATGACAGCTCTGGAAGCCTGTAGGCATGAAACTTTTTGCATGTTATACCCCACACTGTTATTTTACGCTAAATGTCATTAGTGTCGAATTATTTCGGAATCAAACATAAAATAAAACGTCTTCTGCCAGCTTCGATTCAAATCCTAAGCTGTGATAATCTGTACCGAATAGAATGCTGAAGAAGACATGCAATTTTTGTGACCTTAACACGTGTGTACAAGTGTTAAGATATTTGTAGCCGTATGGCTGCACTTGGGTGGATGTCAATGAGTAATTACTCCCTTATTACTTGTGTACGATGTGCAAGATGGAAAATATTAGAAAGGTGGCCGTGCGCCTGTTTCTTCTCGTGGAGAATTTTAATGCGATAACATTTTTGCTGTCGTCACAAAAAAATTTCTGGCTTCGCTACCACACAAATTTTCATTTGGTTGAAACAGCCGTCACGTCATCAGTGCTACCAAATTTGTAAATCTGAAGACCCCCGAAATTTGGAACCTGCTAACCCTGAAAAATTCGAAAGGATCTCCAGAAATTTCGGAAGTAGACCTACCACAGAATACAGAAATGGTAATAGCGCTGCAATAAGACGTACACAAGAAATACTGACACAGGACATGCGCTAACTTCATCTGATTTTATTTACTGCAAAGCCAGCAAATATATGGAAAATTCAAGGCATGCGCAAACAACACCGAAACAACAGGCATCAACAAAACTGTTCAAGATATGATATCTCATTCTTGAAAAGGCGAACCGAGGTATCACTCACGCAATCTAATCCCCTCTTCCTAATGTGGAATGCTTCCAAAAGCTCCTTCGCCTTCGTATCTCCACTCCTGCCCAGAATCTTTACCTCCCGAAGCCGTGGCTCACAGGAGTGGAAATACGAAGTATGTCCGACGAAGATCGGGTTGGCCATCTCCTTAAGGGCATTGCAGAGGACGTCTACAGCTTTCTTATCAGCAAAGAAAATTTGGACTCGCCCACGGATATAATCAAGCACTGCC
Source organism: Amblyomma mixtum (assembly GCF_055824585.1). NCBI lineage: Eukaryota > Metazoa > Arthropoda > Arachnida > Ixodida > Ixodidae > Amblyomma > Amblyomma mixtum. The sequence goes on along the minus strand of NC_143019.1, from coordinate 137,077,480 downwards.
GCACCTTTGAAGCTCTAAAACTGCGTCGAATTACTCCCAAGTTCGGCCGCCTGCCTAACGTCACCACCGTCGCCAGCGTGGATTTCCACGAGCCTGTGAATGCTGCGACTCTCCCTGACGTCATTCGTCAAATCGTGCGGGACGAACTCTCCCGGCATCAAGATCTTGGGCGCCGCAGTGAAGTCCCGTATGAGAGCTGTTCTCTGCAGGCGGCTCCCGCTTACCGCTCCTCCCATTGGAGTTTGTCCAGCCAGGCCCCTACCAGTACTACTCGCATTGATTACAGCGACTCTCCCCGGATCAACCGCCTCGGCCCCAGGGCGTCAGCTCGTCCGCAACGCCACCTGCGGCAGCCGGAGTACGATGGTCGTTTCGACACTGGCTACGAGGAGTGTTATCCCGAGTGACCCCGCGACCCACCACTCAGTTACAGCTGTAGCATGATCGGTCACATCTCTAGATTCTGCCGTCGCCGGGGCCAGTTTTCCCGCCCCCAGCGCCAATGGTCGTACCCTCGCCCGAGTTTCAATGCGCCTGCCTGTTCATGGCCGTGTCTTCACATCGTCTCAGCGCCCATCCAGTTACGCGCCACCACGGACCGACTCCCCTGCCTCTGACCGAATTCTGACTCCACCTCCGCACCGCTCTCGCCGCTCGCCTTCTCCCCAACGTCGTTCCCCACCGTCCCCGGGAAACTAGCGTGTGCGGCCGATGGAGGTGCGGTCGCCAGATCATCGATAGGGCCAATTCCTCTGCCCATTGTCATGTTAAGGAACCGCCTTGAAGTTTTAGTGGACGGTATTTGCGTCATGGCCTTAGTGGACACTGGTGCAACGGTGTCAGTGATGAGTTCAACTTTCAAGAACCGTCTAGGTCGTAAAACAATGTTCGCTTGGGATTGTGCTGTTATATTCCGGGGTGTAGGGGGAGAATCATTGGTTCCGATTGGTATTTGTTTTGTGAATTTAGTGATCGCTGGCCACATGTTCCGAACTGAATTCACGGTGCTCCCTCGTTCTACGCATGACATCATCCTCGGTATTCACTTTTTGCACCAGTGCGGCGCTACTCTCGACTTCCGCAGTGGTGGCATATCACTAAGTCCTGGCCTTCGGTCAGCTCTCACAGAACACTCGCCAGTGGTTGCCCAAGTGTTTTCTGTCTCTGCAGATACTGTCGTTCCAGCAATGTCTGCCATATTCGTTCCTGTTGTGTCCTCGAGCACGATTTCTGATGCCTTCGATGCTGTGCTGGAACCTTGTTCCCTTACCTGTGCAAAGAAAAGTGTGCTAGTACCCCGCAGCGTCGTCCATGTGACCAAGGGCCACGCCACTCTTTGGACTGTCAATCATTCCAACGAACCTGCAGTATTGCCATGTGGTTTAAAACTTGCTGGCTTTGAAGAGCGTTTTTCTGTACCAGTTGCCGTGATCACTGACACCGTGTCTCGTCCAACTAGACGCCGCGATCTGAGCGACTCTCAATTCCTAGCCATGGTGAACAAATATCTACCCACTAGCGACCGCCAGGTGCTAGTGGCCGTTCTTATGAAGCATGCGGACGTGTTTGACTTCGGTCGCGACCAATCACCGCCGATTCCAGCTTCCCGTACCCATCACATGATCAATACTGGGTCTGCACAACCGATTCTACAGAAGCCATACCGCGTCTCGCCTTCCGAACGTCAGATAATCGATGAACAAGTCCGTGACACGTTGCACCGCGGCATCATTCAGGAATCTTCAAGCCCGTGGGCTGCTTCAGTGATCCTCGTCAAAAAGAAAGATGGCACTTGGCGATTTTGTGTCGACTATCGCCGGCTCAACACTGTCACAAAGAAGGATGTTTACCCGCTCCCACGCGTTGATGACGCCATTGAGTGCTTCCACTCAGCCTCCTACTTTTCCTCGGTGTATCTCCGGTCCGGGTACTGGCAGATCCCGATGCACCCGCAAGACAAAGAGAAGACGGCATTCATGGCACCTGACGGGTTGTATGAATTTAATGTTATGCCATTCGGTCTTTGCAACGCTCCTGCCACTTTTGAATGATGTATGGATACGCTTTTACGTGGCCTGAAGTGGCAAGTTTGCATGTGTTATCTGGACGATGTTGTTATTTTTGGTAGGACCTTCACCGAACATAACAGCCGCTTAGCCATTGTCCTAGACTGCATAGAGAGAGCGGGCCTCGTGCTGAACTCCAAGAAGTGTCGCTTCGGTGAACGCCAAATTAGTGTGCTTGGTCACCTTGTTGACAAGGATGGCGTCAGGCCCGACCCGCAGAAGGTTGAAGCTGTAAGCAGTGTCAAAGAACCCAAAGCAGTGAAAGAGTTCAGGAGTTTCCTAGGACTTTGCTCATATTTTCGGCGTTTCGTTCCCAAGTTTTCTGATTTAGCCTACCCGCTTACAAGTATCCTGCAGAAAGACACTCCTTTCCACTGGACTCCCGAATGCGACTCCGCGTTTCGGCAGCTCAAGTTTCTCCTCACCTCGCGGCAAATATTGCGTCATTTCTGTCCGACAGCACCGACTGAACTCCATACTGACGCCAGCGGCATCGGCGTGGGTGATGTGCTTATCCAACGCCATGAGGGCAATCAACACGTTGTCGCTTATGCAAGTCGCACGCTCAGCAAGTCGGAACGCAATTACACTATAACAGAGCAAGAGTGTCTCGCCGTTGTTTTCGGCGTACAACGGTTTCGTTCGTACCTTTATGGACGTGCTTTTACAGTCGTCACAGACCATCATTCTCTGCGCTGGCTGGTCAATCTACGTGACCCCTGCGGTCGGTTGGCCCGCTGGGCGTTACGCCTCCAAGAGTTTAACTTTAAAGTGTCTTACAAAAGTGGCCGCCAACACGCCGACGCAGATTGCCTCTCGCGGCTGCCGCTCACGGTTACTACTTCCGATGATGAAAACTTCGACGACTATGCCGTTTCCCAAGAGTTTCCAGATTTTGGCACTTTCCAGACGGAACAACGGAAGGATCAGCAGTTGGCGCCGCTTTTTGCCGACGCCCGTGACCCGGCATCCGCAAGCCCTTTCTGCATTCGCGACGGTTTACTCTATAGAACGAATTACTCGCCTGTAGGTGCGCGATTTCTCCTCGTCGTTCCGGCTACTCTGTACTCCTCTGTTCTACAGACAATGCACGATGACGTCACGGCTGGGCACTTGGGGTTTGCCAGGACCCTTAACCGCATCAAAGAACGTTTTTACTGGCCAAAAATGCGTCACATGGTTCAGCGCTACGTGGCCACTTGCGTGCAGTGTCAGCGGTTCAAGCTTCCCACAACTTCTTCGCCTGGACGCCTGCATCCTGTGCCACCTCCAAGCACACTATTTGAACAAGTTGGTCTCGATCTGCTCGGTCCGTTTCCCCGCTCGTCCAACGGTAACCGCTGGGTTATAGTGTGCGTTGATCACCTCACCCGTTACTGTGAGACCGCCGCCCTACCTTGCGCCACCGCTGCTGAGGTCTCGCTCTTTCTTCTTCGTGCTGTAATCCTCCGGCATGGACCTCCTCGAGTTGTTATCAGTGACCGGGGTCGCCAGTTTACGGCAGACGTTGTGGAAGAGCTTCTGCGTCTTAGTTCATGCCATTTTCGCCACTCGACGCCGTACCACCCCCAGACGAATGGACTGGTTGAACGTACCAATCGGACACTTACGACCATGCTGGCCATGTGTGTCGATTCCCGCCATAAGAACTGGGACGACGTGCTTCCCTTCATTACATACGCCTATAACGCGTCGAGGCATGAAATAAATGGTTACAGCCCATCCTTCCTTTTTTATGCACGTCCGCCTCGAAGCTCCCTCGACAGCATCTTACCTTTCTGTCTCGACACCGAGCCTTCTACTGCCAACACACTATGTCGCGCTGAAGAAGCCCGTCGGATTGCCCGGATACGCACTTTGGCATCGCAGGATCGCTCAAAGCAGCGTTATGACCGCCGGCGCACGGATGTCTCCTACCTGTCCGCTGACGTTGTATGGTTGTGGACGCCTCTACGCAAGCGTGGTTTATCAGAAAAGGTGCTCTCCCACTACACAGGCCCGTTCATCGTTCTTGCTCGCCTCAATGACCTCAACTATGTCATCTCTCCCCAGTCAACGCAAGGACGCCGCTCAAGGACAACCCAGGTCGTGCATGTCGCACGGCTAAAGCCCTTCCACTCTCGGGACCCCGATTGATTGATTGATTGATTGATTGATTGATTGATTGATTGTGCGTGTGTCTGTGCGTGCGTGCGTGCGTGTGTGTGCGTGCGTGTGTGTGTGTGTGTGTGTGTGTGTGTGTGTGTGTGTGTGTGTGTGTGTGTGTGTGTGTGTGTGTGTGTGTGTGTGTGTGTGTGTGTGTGTGTGTGTGTGTGTGTTTTCATGAAACTGGCATGTATCTCACGCATTGTAATTCTCTCCACAAGAACATACATATGCCCTGTTAATAATCTCTGCTCGTGGTACTCACCACACCGTCGTAGTAAAGCCCCGTAGGGTCCACGTTAGATTTGTCCTCTGTCCAGTCCTAAAACACAAAGCAAACAAGAATTAAGCATAAATAAACTTAGAAACAACGGCTAATGAAGCACATTGTGCAATTATGCTAAGCTCATTCCCACGACATCTTTGAAAACTAAAGGCGCAAAAACTTCGGCAGAGGGGCGCAGATGGTGGAAGCCCTAACAGTGACGTTATGAAAAATTGATAATTCTTGCACACGCAGTGATTGGATTAATGAGCGCTTACTTCCTCTCATCGTTACCAGCGCCTTCTTTCTGCTGGCGATTTCGTTAGCTTCAGCTTTCCTTCACGCTGCTACTATGTCGCATCCCGTGATTAAATTTGCGCTTTCACAAAACCTGCTTGGATGTCCCCCTTCTGTGCTCATTCTGCCCAGAGCTCTCAATTACTGACCAATTTCTATGGCGTCGACACTCGTCCTTTCCAAGGAGACAGTTTCTTGAAATTTCACTTTAAACAAATCCGCTTTAGTTTGCTGGGGTTGACTTTCTCTTGGGACTTGTATGCTCGGTGTCGGTAAGAGGAATGCGTGCTCGACCATACCATACTTCCCTTTACAACAATAGTAAGTGTTTTGTAGCGATAGCTACACTACGCCAGTCGCTTCGCAAGATCAGCGTGGCTGCAGGCTGAGCCGTGGCACCACCGCTCCGCCAGCTGCGCGCATGCGCGGGGTGATGTCATCGCCCGCAGCTGTTGTGCGCGCCTCGCCGCTGCGCTGACAGCAGAGCAGACACCGCCCGCCTTGTCAGTTGTGCGCATGCTCGGAGTGACGTCATTAATCAATAATTTACCTTGATGATTCAATAATCAATCAATAATTTACCTTAGTCTGAGAACTACGGTATGACCATTATTACGCATGTTGCTGCTGGATACTCTACGGGCGCACATTTTGTAACTGTTCTCAAAAGTTCGGTTTCAAGCTCGGTGTCGAGTTTGGATTAATGTTCGACCTCAAGGCTACAGGGATTTCCGGGCGATGTTCAGATGATGTTCCCGAAAACAGGAACTAAAAATATTTCCTTAAGAACACTTCACGCATTTATCACAACATAACAGGCACGATCCATTTTTGATAGATGAGCACCCCTCTTCTTGGCCGATCCCCCTGTGTGGGTATGCGCCATTCTAAGAGGTGAACAACAAGAACAACAGCAACAACATCACGTCCTCGGCTACGCCGCTGGGTACGTCGTTAATGCACCGTACGCCCCCTTCAAGCCGCAATTCAAGCCCAGGACAAATACCGAAGGTAGACACGCCAGTCCACAAGGGCAGTCGCCTATTGCAGGGCTTACCTCCCGAATTTCTACTGCTCCCTATTTCCCATTGTTCACGGAGGGCAAGTGCTACAACAATGAATCCTCCAGCTACAGTCCAGCCGGTTCTGCTCTGCCACTATCGATATCCACCCCATTTCCACGGTCAACCACACGAGGACGCCGAAGACTGGCTGGACTAGTATGACCGGGTGGACATCTACAATGTTTGGGGCGCTAACTGCAAGATGCGGCATGTATATTTCGCCCTTGAAGACTACGCGAGGACCTGGTTTCTAAACAATGAATCTGGCCTTTGAACGTGGGATGCGTTCAAAACAAAGTTCCTCCAAGTCTTCAAGGACAGCACGTTGCGCAAGGAGAAGGCTGACCTGTTTTTAAAGGCCCGAAATCAACTCCCCAAATAGATTGTGACGGTGTATGTTGAGGAAATGAGGAGACTCTTCCGACGTGCGGACCCAAGCATGTCGGAGGAGAGGTTAGCTTCCTGATTAAAGGTGTCAAGGAGCAGCTGTTCGCCGGTCTGGTTCTAGCAACACTGTTCTAGCAACGCCCCGCGCCGCCGAGTCACGCGACGAGAGCGCGCGCCGCCGGTCATCGGGAGAGGGGGCACCCGGCCGCTCTCCTCATTCCCAGCTCGAACGTGACGTCACGACTACGCACTGGCACTATAGGGGAGGGGTCAATGCCTTACCTTGAGCGCGACCGGTTGCCTGAAGAGAGGGATGTCGGAGGGGTGAAATAAGGAGCAGCCTGCGGCGGGGATGTCTCTCCTGCCATGGCCCTCCTGCGAGTTGCCCCCCCCCCCCCCCCACGGACCCCTGCCTGCTCGCGCCTCCTGGACGACCACACGCCGGTCGACGACGGCTTGAGGAGCTACTGAACCTATTTTTATCAGATAGAACATTCGTACACAGTGTGCTTTGCCTTGCGCTAGGTTAATAAACTGTTTCCTAGCGTGCTCTGTCGTTGCCTATTTTGTCCGAACCTGCGGTGGTTGCGACTTTGCGCCACGGGTTGGAGACACGAGTCGCGTACGAGAAACGCCCGCGCATAGCCGGCACGGAAGCTCGCCTTCCCGGCCGGCTGGACGCGGAGTGACCCCATACCTTTCAGGAGTTAAAGGGAAACTGCATAGGTTTTAGAAATCAACGAGCTTAAGAGGGTCGAATGTGTGAAACTTGCAGGTAAAGCATGCCAAGTCTTTTTGGTCTAGCACTTGAAATAGTGAAGTAGTCGCCGATTAAAATCCGGACGCCATTCAAGCTTCTCCGCAGCGCACAACGCCAAGTGGGGGGCGCATGATGACGTCATCAAAGGTATCGGTATACATTTCCAACGCACAAACGCCTGCTTTGAAGGAAAAAAGCAACGCCACCGAAGGCAAACCCTGCCGAGAGTTGTTTGGCAGCGTCTAACGAGTCAGGGCAGGGTGTGGCTGACGACAGCGGTAATTTGAAATCATACCTTCCGTGACGTCACGCTGAACTTTTCTGCACTCCTCTGTTGCATTGAGGAGAAGCGCAAAATTTAATCGTCGGTTACGTCACTATTTCAAATGCTAGTGCAAAAGCACTTGGCATGCTTTACCTACAGCCTACATAGATTTGAATCCTTGAATATCGCGAAATTCTCAAAAAAGTGCTGCAGTTGCCCTTTAAGTATAGCGACGATTTTTGAACAATAGATGTGGGTTAATTGTTGTGGTTTGTACATTTCACATACAGAAGTGAGTGGCCCACGTGTATGCGTTACAATAAACTGACAGCATGTGGCGTTACATTCTTCTGATATCTGGTGCATTGAGTGAGCTTCACACAGGTCTTGTCTGAATCTAGACCTATTCGACGAGTAAACTGTATTGGAGAGTAGGAAGTTGGTCAGGCGTAAGCGCTTTAAATTAGAAGTCGCTTTTCCTCGCAAAAACTTGTTCGACCGTCCAACGTATTTGACAAGAAAAAAAAAACCAGGTATGCACTCTCAGTACGATACAAAAGTTACGCATGAATAAGTTCATTAAAAAACGAGGTGAGGAACGCAGCAACGAGGTCAAACTGAGCCACCATACCGGATTTAGGCGAGCTGTGAAAAGTGATGTCATGTTGCCGATACACTCGTACACTCCCTCCCGATAGGCGTCGGAGCCCTGCATACGAAGAGCGAAAGAAGAGAAAATATACACAGTGCCCACTAACCCTTTCAATAGGGCATGCTCGGCAGCAATGGAAAGCATCTCTAAGAATTTCATAAACGTCTCTGTTTCTGAACCTGCCCAAGAATGAAGCCAGAAACTTCCGCCAAAATTCTACAGAAATGTTTTCCGCGATACCAATGGGCTGCAATTTCTTAATGGCTTCATCAGCAGGCGGCAGCATCAAGAGAGCACTTCTTCACCGTTCGTCAGCATGAGCGCATTTTGGAAGTCTGGATTGAGTTTGCTGGACAGAATATGCCATGGCTCTCCTTATACGGCTGTCTTCACGCGATACACTATCAAAAAAAAATTTGTTTCTAAAGGGCTTCCATTCTTTAAATAAGTTGTCATGACTGGTGAACTATCCTGAAAAGCAGTTGCAGAGTAGGGGCTCATTAAATGTTACGACACCACTGTTCCGTGTAGAAGTGGTTAGGACCCATCTACGCATGTTACGCTGCATTGCGGAAAGAAGAAAATGCCTCTCAAAGAAGCCCTCCCTCTTAGGAAAGAAATGGGAGTGCCCTGTAGCCCCCCGGGCACTCCCATTTGTGGTGTTCGAGAGGTGGAGAGAGCGGGCACAAAAGGCGATGCACGGAACACAGCCAACGTCGTTTGTTGGATGGCGTTTCTTGTTTGGTTTAAGGTTTTCGCGGGTTAGTGTCCCAAAGCGACTCGGGGTATCAGGGACGAGGTAGCGAAGGGCTCCGGAAATTTCGACCACCTGGGATTCTTAAACGTGCACTGAAATCGCACACTACACGAGCCTCCACCATTTTGCCTCCACTGAAATGCGACCGCGGCAGCCGGGATCGAACCCGCCTCTTTCGGGTCAGCAGCCGAGGGCCATAACCACTGAGCCACCGTGGCATCTCGCCAGCGCCCTGTGTAATCTGAGTAAATTGCGACCAGCTGCAGTGTGGGCAACCAGCGCATGTTTGGGAATAGCGCATTGCGAGCGAAGAACTGCTGACAGGTGAAGAGCACGTGCCGAGAGGGTGTCACGGAGCAGCGTGTGCTAATAGAGAGAGAGGGGGGGGGGTTGTACTTGTAACGGTGTCGTGAGGCAAGAATTGAAGTTTGTAGTCAAAGAAACGAGGACGCTTGCTTTGGCACAAGCATAATTGAGACCTTTAGCACAGCGCGTAACGCTACCGTATCGGGCGCCGCGAGTGTTCGCACGCTGATCGTCAAGATGCGTCAGGCGTGCAGCACCCACCTTGTCTCGCCTGCACAGGTCGTCGCGGCGATTCTGATCAGAGCCTTCTGATTTGTCTTGACGCGGCATGCGTGGGCCAAGCACGACAGAATCACTTATCCAGTGACTCTACAGATCGCGGACACCTGGCATCATAGAGTTTCTTACTATTACCTAGAGGGAAAGCTGGCGTGCCGTCTATGGGAGTTTGCATGGAGCTTCCTCAAGAGCACTCCTGCCACCATGGGCGCTCAAATCATCATGGGCCAGTGAGCTACCGACTGCAAAACTACAATTTTTGCGAAAAAAAATAATGAAAAATTAAACGCGGTTCGATAGTGAAGAATGTCCTAACATTGAATATTACAACAAACGCGCATAAAAGCATGCAAATGCAAAGTTTTCACAAAATAACAGATGGCTTGAACTCCTATTGGACAAGTATTGCACACCACATAAACTAATGTTTCGTGCTTAACAGGCGCAATTTTAAAAGGAAATAAGTTTTCGAAAAAAAAATGTTGTTGCTTAAACATTTTAAGAGGTTTTTTAATGGCATTTCGGGGGAAAAAAAGAAACCTTTTTATTGGCGTCGTGTGCTTCTGCGGTTTCGCTACTATGGCTTTTGCACACTGCGCTTGCGCCAAAGTCGTCTGCGCACACACGAACAGCGTTTTCAGAACGAAGCATCTCAGCAGTGACACTCCGTGTTCCCCGAAAAATACAACTGTCCCGCACCAAGTAGCTCACCGGCCCATGAAGCTTTGAGCGTCCATGGTGGCTGAAGTGCAGCGCCGCCAGCTTTCCTTCTAAGTGATAGTAAGAAACACTATGTCTGGCACCTTCTGGAGCCCTCAAAGCGGAGTTTAAAGATACACGGTTGTCGTTGCCCAGTCTTTTCAGTAGAGCAATTTCCTTTGTGACGCCGAGCATATTTGCTTCGCAGTATTGTTATTGTAGGTGATAATTCAAAACTCCGCGCAGTTGGCACACTTAAAAGTGACTCTATTGCTTACTGCCACATACAAGAAACAGGAAGAGAGGATTTTTGAACCTCGTTCAAGCAGCACCTTGGGAACTCATGCAGGTCTTAGAGGACGGGCGATGTCATGTTAGCAAGTACCAAGCAGCGTACTTATGAAAATACACGGTGTCAAAGCAGGCAATTTCAAGCATTCCTAAAGAAATGTAGTTCAGACGGACATTCTGAGGAATAGCAGACGTGGTGTGCTTGGAAAATTGTACTAATCAGATAGCTCATTAACTGAGGCCGCCTAATAACTCTCCCAGCTAAGGAAATCTGGTGGTTAGCGCCAGCTGCGAGTTCGGTGGCACAGACAAGGCGATGCGATATCACTTCATTGTTGAAGCCTGCAGCCCGAAGAAATTCGATGCTTCTTTGCGCCCCAAACTCCACCTGACCATTTCATCTGGGCAGGCTGCTCTATGTAAACGCAACGCTTTTTAGTGAAGTGTTGCAGGGCCGACGGCGCGAAATTCAAACTTTCATATAGAGACTCTGAGGACCAATAGAAGTTCGTCTGTAGCGATGCGGTAGCCCAGTTTAATCGCTAAGCGCCCTCTCTCTCTGAAAACAAAGTCTTTATACACTAGAAACGATAAAAAGCAACATACAAGTGTCTGCATCACGGACCGATTTGCCCCGTGCGTCAGTATCAATTTTAGTAGCGGATCCCTGAGGCTACGGTGCACCACCTTGAACTTCAAAACGCTTGCAACCCGTCCTTCCGGAAAGAACGCCACGATTTTAGCTTACTGGCTGTAATATTCCAATCCATTTTTTTCGTCTATAAATGCCTGTTTTGTGTGCGTACCAACTTCAACACTGCCAGAGAGAGCCAGGGATTCATTCTTTACTGAAAAAAAAAAATAATTGGACGGTGTTGTCTCCATTCTCCCGTTAATGTAGCTTGGCATGTATACTTCATTTCGCATTGGCGCTCTCAAAAATAACAGACACGCAGATGCAGTTCGCTATCATATTCCTTGCACTAAACGACGACGCAAAATGATTTCTTCGCGCTGTACAGCTCTAATGAAGAATTTTTTTTCTTTTCAAAACCTGACATGGCATCGCCTTATCCGTAGCAGCCAACTAGCTGTTTGCACTACCCACAAGATCGTGAAGCTGGATAGAAGACGGCGTTATAGATAGAGGGAAAACCTTCATCCTCTCCACTGCCGCCTTTCAAGAACGCTATGCAAGTTTTAAACATGTGTGCTGTTGACGTGACATATGAGCTGGAACACTCGCCTTTCTGCGAGAAGAACGAGGGGGAATGGGACATAACGCAATACGAAGAGAACAGAGCGGCTTGTTTTGTAGCAAGTGCAAGAGGGGTGTACTTCTGGAAAAGTAAAAAGAAAAAATTGCGTTAGATTTCTCCACTCTGCAAACTAAGACACTTTTCCGGTGATGCAGAGACAAGCCACCGGAAGTGGGCAGAGTTGGTGAAAGGAACAAATGCGGGTTAATGACATCGAAGTCGACATCAAGAGGAAGAAGTGGGCTTGGGCAGAGCATGTAATGCAAAGGCACGATAACCGCTGGTCCTCAAGGGTAACGGAGTAGATTCCAAGAGAGGGCAAGCGTGGCAGGGCGAGGAAGAAAGTTAGGTGCGCGGATGAGAATAAGAAGTTTGCTCGGATACGGTGGCCTCAGCTGGCAAAGGACAGGGTTAACTGGAGAGACATGGGAGAGGCCTTTGCCCTGCAGTGGGTGTAGTCAGGCTGATGACGATGATGATGATGAGAGACAATCGACGCGACGTCGCACAACTCGCTAGCCAACTGCAGCAGATTTCTAAAAATATCAAATAAATTTAGGATGGACGCTTATCATCAATAGACAAGAAACTGGAAAGCCTAACAGCTCTAGGCAGCAAAACATTGCATTCGGTGGATGAGGTCACCAACCTGGAGAAAACAGTATCTTATTTTGCATTAAGACTGGAGCACTTGGAAAGTCGTTATCAAAGCTCCAATCTGTGGTGGAGGACGAGAATTTGGAAAAGAAAATACTTATTCCCTCAATTACCTAACGAATAAAAAAAATTGTGAAACCCGTCCTTAAAATTGAATCTGCTCCCATTTATAGAATTCATGGACTAGCGCGGCCAGCGGCTGACAAAACATTTCCGATAGTATTAAAACCACTGTACTACCGCGACAAAGCAAGAATGTCAGAAAAGTTGTAAACTAGAGGATTCTAAACACTCGGTAGGCGAAAACTTCTCGGCAAGCTTGAGAAATCTAAGGAAAAAGCTGTGGGGAAGTGCAGAACCGAAGAAAAGGGCGGGGAACGAATTGTCGCTAGTCTATAATAAAATAAGGCCCGAATGGCCGATTATACTGCTGGCATTACTTAAAAGATAGTTAAGTCTATATGTAACCTGATGTAAGCAGTTAATACGCTAAAAAGTCATACTAGACAGGCAAGGTGACGCATTCTGTCAATTCTCGTGTTTTTTCTTATTCTGATGTGACTTGTAAATATTCACTTTATTATTATGTCATTGCAAAAGTGTGCGCCTTCCTCCTAGTTTTACCTTGTATAATTATGTGTTTTTTTTTGCAATGAGAACGTATGAAGTTCTTGCTTCTTTTGACGCTTGTCCTGAGCATTGTGTCCGATGCTTGGCCCCGTCAGGCAGTGTGCATCCGCCTTTTGCCCTTGTATCCTAGACGTTGTTGTCTGAAATAAAAGATCTATCTATCTATCTATCTATCTATCTATCTATCTATCTATCTATTTATCTATCTATCTATAGCCTTTCCGTCCACGAGGGCAACCACCACGTCACAAATAACTTTGGGAAAGTAAATTCCCGCAGCATCTTGAGCAGAACAGATTCACCCGAATCACTGTTTTCTACGAGCTGAGCCAGACTTTCTGGCAATACCAGAAACGTGGCTAACGCCCGATATCTTAGACATCGAGGTTGCACCTTAGTATTATGTAACCGTACGCAGGGTTGGGCAAACAGGTGGGGCCGAAGTGGCGATTGTAGAAAAAAAGAAGGTTCCCTTTTCTCTATTGCCGGATGTTCAGGATTGCGACGCACTCTTTTACAAGTTGATGCTTTGTGCATGTTTTATCACAGTGGGGTGTGTTTATCGTAGCCCTGCAACGTGCCATTTCGCCATGATCTCTTTGTACAGCTATTTCCAGCGTCACGTACTAGGTTCAAGACTAATCTTACCAGAAAACTTTAGCCTGCCAGGTACAAACTGGCAAACGGTTTCATTCCCTGGCTCTTAGGTCCTTCTGCACGCAATATTAAAGTTTAATCTTTATGTGGTAGTAACCGAACCTGCACGTGCACAGGGAACAACGTTCAATATAGTTGACGTAATATTTTTTAGCAATCATTTTTCAGTACGCTGTGCAGAACTGGACCTCATGGATGGTATATAAGACTCCAGATTACTGCTTTGTATTCTCAGTATTTGTAACAGAGAACCTTCTACAAAATCACATATCGCGATTATAGCCATGCAACGGTGTGGATATACTCTATCAACTTATTTATTCGAGGCACTGCCCAACATATCGACTTCTGTGGAGCAGGTTTAAAACGTCGTATCTTTATGCATGCTTAAATACGCGCAGACTAAAAGAAATAGAAATGAGAAACATAACCCTTATATTAAGAGAACTTCTAGCTGGGCTAGTTGCACTCGCCAAAGTGCGCACTCATGTCGGAGTGCGTTCACAGAACGCACTTTGAGGGCTGAGTGCGTAGCCTTGCCAGTAGCGACTTCAAATGGACAATATGTATAGGGCATAAAAGTACTTGCAACTTTATTTTGCATGCACTGCACTCCGACTGCTTGAAATGCTCATTTTTTATACCTGCATTAGGTTAATAGAAAGCCCACAATAATTGTATTTTTAGCAGGTCATCGATCGACATTCTTACAAAGCTAGCAGAAAATGATCTTCGCTGATAATTATATATTTCTTGTCATCCTTGTTAAGTAGTTTTTGTATTACTGCTGTATTGTTTTACCATTATTGCGTTTATTTTTTGTGATTCTAACATGGCTATATGATTAAGATTTCGAATAAGCACGTGTTTTCAGATGGCTGCTTTGTGTGTTAGTGCTGTAATTAAGCTTAATTACGTGTGGTCCTATTTTCGCTCTATATTACCTTTATGTTATTTCCTGGTGTGCACTTTTTCTACCGGTAATTTTTTTAAGATGTTCAGCTGTCCTTCTTGGTGTTCTGTGCTAAATGCAGTTCTTGTTGATATCCGGAACTGATTGAGAACATGCGCAAATAAATAAATTGACTACCGGAAGAGCGTAATCGTTGTCGCACACTCACCTTAGTTTTCTTCAGTGGGATGTACTTGTGAAAGCACAAACGGAACACAAGGCACATTTTATATGCCGCCTGGGGAGAGGTCAAGAAAGGTATTTGGTTTGTACTGTATCCAAGAGTAGGGTATAAACCATTTCGCAGTGTTCTTAATCCAGTAGATAGGTATTTTGGAAAAAAATAATGCCGAAAAGAGATGCTTGGCGGCAGCTAATGGAATCCAGTGCATGATTAGCGCCATTCAAGCAGGACTGGAGCGCACAAAAGAAACTAAAAATACCTTGTTCGTCCTATTCCTCCCTCTGCTACGGCATGTCGGGAAATCAGCTAGAGTAGCTTAGAAATTTATTGAATTCGCACTTTTTCTTGTGACAAATGTTTTATTCTTTCTTTTTCTCGCCTTTTTGAGATGCCCATCACTGCAGAAACATCCCGAGACAGAGAAAATTGCATAACATGCGAAAGTATCCTGCCCGTAACAGCACAGCATACGGCATCGTGATACAAAACTAAACACTGCGATTGTAGATCACTTACTGTCTGCTCATATTCACACAGGAAATCAATCAAAATTCGCTTTTCTCTGATCACGGAGGACAAGCAAGTAAACTCTACGCGTGTCCGGAACAGAGCATTCTGTTCTCACTGAGTTACATCGGTAAAATTGGGTAGTTCCACGGCCAGACGCGTAAATAGTGAAAAGATACGGCTCGGGAGAGACACGATGCATTCAGAGACACGGACGAACGATGGTCTGGGACCCTTTGAATTATTGTTCGAGCGCTGCATCTCTTCACTCTCTCAACCATCTAGTTCAACGGTCCACCGGGGTGCATAAATGGGGGTGAAGCCAGCAACAGGTCAGTGCAACTTGCAAAGGCTAGTTGTAGTTTACAAGCTACACACAAATGTGGTGTAGTTGCGTAATAAAAAAAAAACGTTTACACAGTGCAATTTGAGCCCCGCACTCACCGAGTGCAAACTGAAGAAATAAATTCGCAGTAATTTTACAACGACGTCTTACATTCACCACCTTCATAGTGAAATGCACTCGACTACAACGACTTCACCATTGTAGAAACGTTGAGCATGTGCAACGAAAGGCACGCATAAGTTTGTGATTTGGGGGTGGGGACGGGGGCGGCTACAAATGTAAAACAGTGAAGTCGGTTCGTTCTCCCAAATCGTAGACAGAACTCGAATGGATGCACCTACCCTTTGAAACATCTTGGGAGTGAACTTGTACTTGCTGGCAACGGGCAGAAAACACTTGTCCACCAGCTTGGCGCCAAGCTGCGTTGCCTTCGCCTTCTGGGCCATCCCTAAAGGAAGAATACATTCAGGCAACGGTGCAATCGATATGGATCTGCCGGTCGCCTACGACTAAGACAAACTCGGCATAATTATGGCTAACAGAGTTCATCAATATATACCTGGAAATAGTCACGCATTTTGACAACCCTGAGCAAGGATACTTTCAAGGTATATACATGAAATAATTACGGGCATCGTAAGCATCGAACAGGGGCCGTTTACATCGCAGCAGAGAACTTCTGTCTCAAAGTCATCTCATGCAGCCGTCAGTATCGCAAAACACGCGCACTGACCGCCGGTACAGCAAGTAGTGCAGTGCCAACTCGGTTACGCCTATACGTCGCCAATGCCAAAAAACAACCCAAACATTATTAGCATGCATGAAACAGAAGCGTTAGACAGTCGCCCAACGCTGCGGTCGAACACAATAAAACGTATTCTTTTCAGTGAATACTCCTGAGTTAGTCCGTAGTCCTAATGATAGTCCTAATAATGTAATTCCTAATAGTCCTAAGCTAGTATCACCGTCAAAGAAGCCCTCACCAGACCAGTTGTCTATTGCGACAACCTTCCGTGAATTATTTCGCGCACCAGCTAGCGCTAATTGCTGGCTGTACCATTCCGGTAATCAGGCTTCATTTTTATTTAAAAAACCGCAGAACAGACGCGGTCTCGTCTAATCGTTGACTATTCAGATAAGCATCACCGAGGAGTCAAAAATAGAAAGCAAAAATATTGGACTGAAGCTTCAGCTGTGCTAAATGAATGCTATTATTCCCGTCGATCCTTTTCTAAGCTGCCGGATTACAACGAGAAACCAGAGC